>NC_089979.1:16211154-16512613 GCF_036417845.1 Apteryx mantelli | reverse complement strand
GCTGAACTAATAAACTTCAAATGTCATACCAGGTGAATACTGGATATGCTTTTTTTTAAAAAAACAAAAAACCACACACGTATTATTCTGATATAGAAGAGCAGCAGAAGACAGACTGTTTGTTTGAGTAAGATATCAATAGGTCCTACAAGAGATTGAAAATCACATTTAATTGATGCTTGGAGACTCTTAAATAACACAGTGATGAATACAAGACAATTGACTGGACTAGACCCAGATAAGCAGAATGAACATTTAATTTGGAAAGAAAGTTCATCCTTTTATTTTCAGTGTCTATGATTACAACATTGGTGAATTTATAGCGGTCCATCTGAGATGAATAATTCTGGGAAATCGCATTCTGCCATTTATTTGGCCTGTCACTTTAGGGGAGAGTTGTTACAGAGTTGCAGCCAACTCAGATGTTTATTTCCTTTGAGGGGTAAGGAGAAAAACGTGAAGAAAAAGACAGTGAAGAGAAAAAGAGGAACATGTTGGCATCATGGTGACCTCCTGGTTTGATCGAGTCAGCAGCAGCCAACAGCAATATCCTTCCATCCGGGCTGCACAAGGGCCCTGCCTCTCTCTGCTTTGTGTTATGGAGATGCCCAAACGCTATGCCAAAGCGGCTCATACCAACACCTACCCACAAAGACACCCACAGTCCATCTCCACAGCTGGAACATAAATGCCAACACCTGTTCTCCTAGTCTGGCAGCCAGAAAAATGTCCTAGTTCAATGCGCACTAGCCACGCTTTCTGGAGTCCCCTATCAACTTTGTCTCTCTTTCATCATCACTGGTGCTTACACTTCCGTAATTCCTTGTTTTAAAACAGCTAAGCAGTTGTGCCTTGCAGGAGGCACTTTACACAAGCAGTTAAATTCTAAACACCCATTCCACTTCATATACTCTCACGCAGGTAAAACTTAAAGTAACAGCTTAGATGTTAGGTTTGCCTGTTCCGTGGACAACACATCTCTCTGGGGTCCCTGTGCAGCTTAGGACTGTTCTGCAGACACAAACACCAGGATTTCTGATCAGTAGTGTTAGTCGTTAAATGAAATGTATGTAATAAACATCCTGTTATAACAGAAATGTCAGATTTCAGCTAGTCCCAGGCTTGGGCGGTAAGGTAAGCCACGTTGTTTCAAGGGAAACAAATGAGAACAACGTTCACTGCTCACTGTTTTTGTTCAAAGAAATAATAGGATTCAAAGAAATAATAGGATTTTGCTGCAATTTCTACCAAGAAAGACAAAAATCTCAGTCTGAAGCTAGAATGAAATGGCTTCAGCTAACTTTTCAGACAACATGAGGAAGGCTAAACCATCCAGGGCACTTGGAAAATTATCATCTGCCTGCAACCTCAACCTTTCAGCACAAACTCAGAGGAAAATCAAGACAGGCACCAAGAAACAATCCCTTTCATCACCTGAATCCCATTCATTTTGATCCATACGCTCTGTGGTTTTCATTGCCTGAAAACACCCGTTCTGAAAGATCTACAAGGAGACAGAGACAACTGTAATGTTACTGTTCTCCTAAATGTTAGCCTCAGAATAAAAAGAAAGAAAATGGAGCAAGAGACAAAGAGAAATGATATCACAGATTCCCTTGTATGTCTAAGGCTCAGAAAAAGCATCGTATAGCCTTTTCTAATTAACGAAGGTGAGCCATTAAAAATAAAATAGGCAAGTAGATCAGTAAGAAACAGAAGCTGAATAGGGGAATCTGAATATATGAGGTGACAGAAATAATTATATTGCACTATATATCTTAAATTTAACAAATATTTAAATAGTTCTCAAAAGCAAAAAAAACCCCAAAACAGATTGGTTACACCTAATGCAATTGCAAAAGATCAGATTACTTTGATACTTCTTAATTGTTTTGTATTTTACAATCTACTCAAGTTGTCTAAAGAGAGTAGGAGACATTTTGAACATAAAAAATGAGTGATAAACACCTTAGGCTGCTGTTTTCAGGTGTTCCTCCAGGAGGTTTTTTCCTCCCTTTTTTTCAACATTGTCAATTAGAAATGAATGCAACACAAAATCCACTCTGCAATTCCAAGTCTTTTGAAAACTGACATTTCAATGTGAAAAGAATAAATGCTGTTGCCGTTACATCAATGCTGCTGCACAAATTTTTCCCACCATTATCTTGAAAGCTTTAAATGACTGTCTTTGGGAAAACAGAGATGAAAGGTATTTTTAAATGCAGCAAATGGATGGGATTTTAAACCCTCATATACGAGCCGTATGTTATAAATATTGCGGGCTAAAATGAGCATCCAGAGCTTCCCAGCATATCTCCATACGGTGCTTGTTGTACTACTCCTTGGAGTTTAGGAGCCTCTGAAGAATCAGATAAGATATAAGAGGAGAGGAGGCCATTCCCCTTCCCTTTGGCATCCTGTAGCTGCGCAAAGGGCAGAGCAGCCAAGCTCTGCTACATATTACTCTGAAAATATCCCACAAACAGTACATAAGGCCCATATTTTGGTCAAATCTATTCTAGATACATACATGCGAGTACAGAATTAGACCAGTGGAAATTAACTAAAGAGTTACAGATGGCCCTGTATATAAAGCAGTACAATATAAGAGAGACCATCTGGAAGTATGTTTTGTCCTTAACCGTTGTTTTTTTTTTAAACTTCTTTCTACTTTCCTTTTCTAGTTGCAATTTTTCATTGTGAAATAAAAATGTGCTTGTTCTCGTTTCCCCCCAAAAAGGAGGATTTGAGCAATACACCTGCCAAGTCAGGAATCTGAAGTAGAGGTGAGGGCTAAATTTTGAGGAAGTCAGTGTTTCAAGCAACAAAATGATGTGGTACGCATAAGACACTTGGTGAGCATTTCAGGGACGCAGCTAGACTTTCTTTGGATTATTGCAAAAAATACATGTTTAGCAAAGAACTGCTCAGCAAACAAGCAGATACTCTATGAGGGTGACACATCCCATGGAAATGAATAGGATTATTTTTGTTGTCTTCAGAGAGACCAATATTTTGAGGTAAGCGTTAACCCAGCTCTTTAAAATCATGCTGGCATGCACCTCACTTTGCTACAATCCTAATACACTTTTGCTAGCAGATTCAGGAGAGAAATTGTGGGATCAAACTCAAATAGTGAAACACCTTTATACTACCACGCTAACAGCACAATAGTACCTTTTCAACTAACAGTGAAGACATAGTGGGAGAAAAATCAGGAAATGGCTAGTTAAGAATTACTCTCATTCTAAATAAACAGAAATTTCTGATCCCAAGACTGTCGGCCCCAAGGTGCCCTTCTTCAAGTGCCACGTTAGCTGCTTTCAAACATGTCTTCACATATTTTAAGGGACTTCGCCTGTATGATATTTTAAACTAACAGTAAAACTATTTAATTAGATTTCACTTTTAGAGGAATGCCCTGTGATGAAATGTTATAGTAACTTTTTCCTATCCTGAAGTCGGGGGAGTAAGTCCCTTTAGCATAAATGTCCCATTAGCGACACTGTATGTGGTGTGTTTTAGATTATATTTCCAGGCTAGCATGTTATGGCCCTGGACAAATAAAACCAAAATAAATTATATCCATCTTTCTATAAATTCCATTATAGCTTAATTGTAGGAATTTTTCTTTTCTTTTCTTTTTTTTTTCAGTTTGGCATTTTTAAATATCCAAATTGGTTGCATGTGCTCATTGCCTTCCCTCCTCCAGTCTCCCCTCTCTCCGAGCGGAGGGAGGCTGGCAATCTGGCATTTTGATAAAAGAAAGGGGGAGCAACTCTACATTTTTTCAGTGTTAGTACCTGCAGCTCACAATCAACAGTATCATATGTGTAATGCCAAAATTATATACAGCATATTTCTTATGTCCTTCTGCACTGTGCTTGTTTTCACATTTATCCACCACAACGCAACATGTAGCTAGGCTACAGTGTGCTCTTCTGTATTGACAAATATATATATATATTTTTTTCTCACACGGGGCAAACAGTGTAGCACTAACAGCATTATTTGTTGGCTTTGGTGAGGCACACACACTGCTAGTATATCAGGTCAAGTGTTCTGTAACCTGCTTATCAGCAGTTACCACTAGATACAGTTTAAGAGAACAATTCAAAAATGGTTTTGATTGATTGCAACAAACTGGCAGTATAATTGCACTCAGGCCATTAGGAATCCAATTGAACCCTGATCGAGTACTTCATTACTTCTGCTCTTTTCACAAGGGCACACCATCCCAAGTAATATTTTATATGTTGTAAAAGGTTAGGTTTGAAAAATTAGCATTACAAATGTCACATTTACTTCCAGCTGGAAATGTGCAACAATCTGTGACAATACTGAATAAAATGTTGAAACATGTTTTCCTTTTGTTTTACTTTACTCATTTTTGTAATACAACACTGGTTACTGGAAAATGCCTTACAGCTTTATTCAAACCACATGTTCAAAGATCTGAATGAAAAAAGCTTTGACTCTCTCTGGAACATCTAACCGATATATCATTTGTGTGCTTTAAGTTTTTTTCTTACTGTCAAGAACACTTTTATGTCTTTAAGATTTATTTAAACTAGTTTATTATATAATGAAGCTTGTCAGATCATAAGAACAAAGTCAAACAATATGCTCTATATCAAAGTATAACATTTAACATATAGATTTAAGTATACATATCAAGTACAATGCAATCAAGCAGAGTTTAATCTGAAAATGCAAATGGTTCAGATTATTAAAGCCACATCTGTCCTTTGAAGCATATTTTAGGCTGTTTATCAAAAACCTATGTGTAATTATATTATTCCCTCCCACCAAACATATTTTAGCCACGGATTTCTTAGTTTGAGAACCTTTAGGTTTAACCCCAGGGCCAAAATTTCACAGCCTAAACCACTAAGTAAAATATAAACACAAATATAAAGTTGAAAATGTATATAATCACCACTTCTAGTCTAGAATCTATTATGTTAGGACAGTCATTTTGATTACATTAACCTAATGGTGATAACAGACTTGCATAAACTACCAAGTATTAAAACTGAGTTTTTGCATTTCTTTTTATGTGTTTGTAAATATACACTGCTTCATCAAATCCTGCTACTGTGCATAAGCCTATCTGAGTAATACCAAAGTGGGACTCGGGTTTCTTCTGCTTTGAAAGACAGTATCAATTTTAGATACACTCTCTGTTGCTCAAGAGTGGTACACGCGTAAAATTTACAATACATGTTTCCTATTGAAAAAAAAAGAAAACTACCTATTAGAGTGCCTCCATTAAGATGGTAGAGAATGCACAATTCATTTTAAAATACTGCTATAAAGATTTGACTCATTTGGAAATTAAAACATTTCTTGTACTCATCAAGTCAAACGTAAATTCTTGCAAAGATCAACAAGAGATTTTCTCCACTGTAAATAGCACATAACTGCAGATTTAAATTCCAAATTATAAATAAAGCCTTCCATGCAAGTGATCCATTTATCCTGTCTTAAAAGCATGGGAAATGCTTATCAATGGGGATCTATACTGCCATGTTACTACGCACTGATCTAGCAACTGTGTGTAGAGCAGTAATAGTTCTCATTACATGCAAAACCACAAGTAAAACATTTGTGCTTTAAGACACACTAAAAATGCCTTCTTCTGCACAAAAGAAGGAGTTTTTATGAGTTCCTGGAAATTTGAGTGTTATATTTAGTTCTTGTGAGTCTAGTAAAAAGCAGCATGCTACACAGTTGATATTCATTAAAACAAGAGTTTTAAAAGTTAAAATATTACAATGGTTATACAGAAAGAAAACAACACCATCTTTAATGTGCTGCATTTAGAAAGTCACAGGCCACACACCAAAACATTTGTTTCCTCTCGTTACTCAGACACGCAACTGTCAGTACGGGTGAAATGAGAGATTCATCAGAGCTCCGCAGATTTGGGGGATCCAGGTTCATAACGGCAATTTATCAGTATCAGTGGCAATACATCAAGTATCCACCAGGCACACAAACGTGTAACAGAGCAGAGGTGTTAATTTAATTATGATTTGCCCCCTCTTCCCTGCCCTATACAAAGTACCATTGCCTACTACGAAATGCTGACCTGGACAGACGGGGATAGAGCCGGGCCGGACGGGGCGGCAGGACGATGCCCCTCCTTTCTCCAGCAGCATCTCTACTCTCATTTAGGGAGAAAGAAGAGTTTGGAAGAGGAAGCAAAGCAGCACTAAAAAAGCATTACTTCACCACGTTGTTTGGTTGGCTGTTTTTAAATGTATATATAGCCCCACTAAGCAAATGGAGTAACTTCTAAAACAGACACGGATAGTTATTCTTTTTCACAACACAGACATTGTTTGACGGAATTTACACACCACGGGTGGCTTGTTAGATAAATAATAGAAAAACAAGTACCGTATTACAGTGTCTATTTATAGAACTATTTTAGGATGCTGAAAAGAACAACGAAGATTTTAGGCGTTTTTACAATACTGTAACACATTAAAAAAATGCAACTGGCCAAAATTATCCCAACTAAAATAATACATGTTCCAGATAAGCAAAATAAAAGAGCATAACAAGTGGTACAGTTAGCCACCCACAGTCTTCAGGCCTACAGCCTTAGCGAGGGTTACTGAAAGCTAGGCAAGGTTCACAGCAGGCTCACAAGGTTAACAAATCAGGCTCTGGTGGGCCAAGATCCCAGAGACAACATCTTTTTAAACATTTATATCAGTTGCATTATAATAAACTGTTCCACATGAGGATAATATATGTTACCCTGGTGACAGACACATGGACAACCATTTTGCTAGAGTAAACAATGTTAGGACAAAGGGAGTTTGAGTTTGGTGGAGGAGGACAGAAAGATTAATGTTATAATCCTACCTCAGGATTTCCTTGATTTTGTAGGCTTAGGTCTCAGTCTGAATGTCTTTTAACACTTTTCTATATATATAAGATTCTTGCTTTTTCAGTCAAATCAAATAAGCATTTGCATGTCAAAATGTAATCAGAGGCACTTACATCCACTGTAACATACCTGTGAATGTAAAAATGAAGCATTTGGTCCAGATCCAAAGAAGGTCTTAGGCATGTAAAATAGGATTTAGCATGTTCTGAGGTGCCTAAATTCAAAATTGTGAGCTACATACGGCTGCTTAGCAGCCGTTTGACCTTAAAAACAGCCCTATTTTGGACCCGGAAGTTTCCTACCTGCATGAAGTTTTCCATCTTGTCATTAGCAGAACTACCTGTCCCTCAAACGCTACATCTCCTTCTCCTGCCTAAGCTCAGCAGGAATCTGGAAAGCAGGCAAATCATCCTGGAAATGTCTCTTGAAAAGAGACTAAGTGCAGAAAAATTTCATAGCAACTGGGACCACATCCACTTGGAGACACCTCCCTTTCTGTCACTTAGCTCTTACAACACTTGCAGAATACATAGGAGAGAGGGATTCTAGATCTTCGTCCAGAGCCAAGCTTTGTTGAAGCAAAGGCCATTTTTCAGTAATGAATGCAAGAATGAAAGGACAGAAGCAGCAAGAAGGAGCCTGATTCTGGAGCTCAGCATCTGGCTCACGAGTGCCAGTTCTTGGGCTTTACTCCTAGAGTGACTTCTGTTCAACAACTGTTATGACTGACCATGTTAAACAGAAATTCTCATTCTTGTTTCCCAAATGTCCAGTTGCACTCTTCTTTTTGTGCCAGGGACATTGAAGAAGTTATTAAAAAAAATGGCCCCCCAAGCTACTCTTTGGGGATTTCACTTCTCCATTTTAATAAATCCCCTTTGAGCAGAGCCTTCTGTTGTCTCCTTTTGAGCCAGAAAGTGAAATCTTTTAATTATTCATAGCAATTCCAAGAGAAAATCTATAACGGACTTCAACTGTTCAAATGACTTCTTGCACTCCAAATCAACTATAAGATCAATGATTTAGAAGATAATGCTTTTCATCTTGCCCATAGGTAAGCAATCATGCACACTTACTAGTCCAGCAAGTCCTTTCCTCTGTTGACAAGGAACTCATCTGCACCTCAAGAACAGAGGAAGGTTATTAAAATACTGGAAAACTGGGCACAACCAGCATCCAGAAACAGCCACTCAAAGTATCTCTTGGATAAAAAGAGGCTTCCTTCTACAGAAATTCCCATACCCCACATATCCTTCTTAGACTTTTAAAGTAAAGAACTTCAATAACTTAAGTTTACTAAGATGACACACGAATAAATGGTAGCTTCTACCACAAAGTAAGAATAAGCAATTAATGATGTTATTTGTCTAGTCTCCATCAATTATGGTCAGGCATAAATTGAGGACAGAAATGAGAAGCTGGTTTATAACAAGCAGATTTCTTGAACAGTCTTTCAGTGAGAATAACCAAAACAAAATGTAAATTCTAAGTATTTTAAAATGGAACTTGATCTAATTATTAAGAGGACAATGCGATGTCCTGTGATAGTGAGGGACTGAACCTAAGGATGCAGCAGGTCTCTTCCAGCCATGTGTTGGTCCTGTTACTGGCCCATATAAATAAGCTGCGCATAAAAGTTGCCCTCCTCTTCCCCAAGGAACACCTAACTTGATTGCCATTTTGCTGTGGACATTAGACGTTCTGCAAAATTGTCAGCAGCCTAATTACTGGGAAAGGTTAACATAAATAGTAAGCTGAACTAGAGATGCAGCTATACTATAACACCGCACCTGGCTTCCTGCTAAAATATATGGATTTGTTGTGCTGAAGAAGCCTATATGGGAAACCCATAGTCCTGCTAATACAAAAAATTTACTGAAAATACAGAATGGACAAAAATTTAATTGTCAGGATGAGCCGGTCTGCAGTGGCCCAAGTTTCTCACTTGCAGTTGCATAACAGGCTTTTTGGGTTGCAGTATTCTTGGCAGCCTGAGCAAGAACAGAGACTGTTCAAGTTACACAACTAAAACGTCATTAGTGGCTTCTGAAGAGTGTGCCCAGAGCTGCCCGAGTAAGTTAGCATTATCCTAAAACATAAGCTGCTAGTTACAATCTTCCCTGTTGTGTACACAAGTCATAATCATATCGCTGCTTCTCATCCAAGGAATACCAGCGAGCTGCGGGAGCTCTGCCTTTCCTTCCTAGTCACAAGCCCATATACAGCCCCATGTGCCTGTTCTCCCTGCCGAATTGCTTGCACCTTTTGAGAGCTGAAGGCCTGAAAAAAGCATTAGTCATTCATTTTTATTTTTCATTTTTAGCTAAGTCAAGGGCCTTTTTCAGAATATATTCTGACGTCACTTACTCTAGAGCAAATCTGGAGCTGAGTCAGTTACTCTTCCTTTCGACTGAGCAACTTACTCTCTTTTTTTGCCCTGTGAGGGGCAAAACTGATTTCTTTTAGTCCTTCACTAACTTAAGATCAGACCTTTGGCTTCCTTATTGCATTTACTTTCTCATTGGCTGCTTTCTCTCTTTTGCTGTACTGATCAACTTCCATCATACCCATTTGTCCTAAGACATCAGACTTAGGCACACACCTTAAAACAGGCTAAAACCATTTAGCCAAATACCCACTCAGATTTTATTAGAAGTACTGTCAAGCAGTGATTTACTGTGCAAAAGATGCTGTTGTCTAAAGTACTCTGCTAGCACCGAGTATGAGAAATTATAAACTGATACTCACAATCCTGTTTCTTCACTGTTATATTATCAAGTATGTAAAATCTTTTTTTCTTCTTTAATACAGCATCACTCTTTTCCCAGTCTGCACTAGGATACATAGGAGGTATAATAGCACCTAATGGTCAGTTACAAGCCAGCATTAAAAAAAATAATAATCAATTGGTGTGTGAAATACAACATTAAGCAGAGTCCCCAGCTAGAACTGGCACTCTGTTGTTCTGGGTACTGTCCAAAAACCATCACAAAACTGAATTAAAAGTCTTAAAAAATCTTCTTTGGTCACTTCTTTTTTTTTTTTTTTTCTTTTTTAGATGCAGCAGCTCATCCCTAGGGAGGAGTTATATGATATATGAGATCAAAATACCAAATTATTTTTAACAAAGCAAAATTTCAAACTTCATCTTGACTTTTCTCAGAAAGTCCTTCTGTTAACAGCACCTTTGTTGAGGCATGTGCCCTTCAAAGCATCTAAGGGTCTTAATAGCCTGAGGACAGGATTTTTTCTATCGACTTTAATCATGGTTGTACAGTATTAAAGAAAAATAGAAGGTGTCTAAGCTATGAAGAACACAGAGATGACAAGTGAAGTTAAACATGTAGCACTGGTACGAGCATCTGTGAGATGTCTCACATTCTTACTGCCAGCGCAGGAGCTCACTTTCGGTCTTGTCTCCTCGGTGGAGATGCCTGTATTGTTTGAATCCACCCTTAGTTGGGAGTTAAGACTACTCTTTCCCACTCTGCTGGAAATTAATAACTTAGAAATATTCCAAAACATCAAGGAATGTTCTGATCACGTAGCTGGGCTTTTTCAAAAGCCAACTTCGAAGTGTCTGGTCTCACAGAACCATTTTCAGACAAGAAGCGGTTGCTCCATCAGGAAAGCCAGCCCCTTCTAAGTGTCTCAGAGAAAGCTCCCCAAACTGAAGGCACTCAAAATGCCAAGATTTAATATTTGCTTTAATTATTTATTTTTAAAATCCTTGCTTTGTTTTGTTTTGCTTTCCTTCCAGATTGCTTGGTCAGAAACACCCTGGCAAATCAAATGCTTTCTATTACTTCTCTCTTGTCACGTCACTAAAAATCTACATTCTGGCAAGCGAGTGCATAAGGCATTTCACTTTGACGTTTGTGGCTTCTGAAATCACTGACATAAGGAAAAACATTTTCACTTAAAGTAGTCAAAATGATAACTGACCTTTCACTTACGCTGACCAAATGTATTATGTGCCACTCAATCACTGCTATCTATCATTCTTAACTAGCATCTACACAATAAAATAGCTCAGTTCAGAAGTGTATTAATTACTGTTTTATGACTCTGCTTCCTATTACCCTGGCTGTACAGCAGCAACCATAAAAAGCCTGGCATTTTCCAGCACAAAGGGGCAGTATATGTTATGTGTGATTCATGAAAGTTTCATTAATATTTAAGTTCATGTGGTTTAGAGGAGCAGAAGGGGATAAGCTGTTTGTTCTTACTTCACGCCCAGAGGATTTAGTTCAATTTTCAGTACAGTACAAATCGCAGAGTGTGATAGGGCAGAAAATCCGTTCTCTATATATCCTTTCATTCACATTGGGAGCCAAACATTAAAATAAAAACAAGAAAAAAACATTTGAATTCAGGAATCTCTCTTCAAAATTCAATGTATTGATATAGAAATCTAATGGAGGATAAAGCCAAGAAAAAGTCCTTCCTGTGAATCAACAGCATTTGATAGAGGGCAATCATATACTGTATTCTTTGTATTTAAACTAATGGTTAAATTAATGGTACACTTTTTCTTTCTTAAATGATGCTACAGTTCAAAGAACAGAGTGATGATAAAGCAGTGTTTGTTAAAATATCTGTTGTGATGTGTCAGTTGAGACTGTATATCTTACACCCAAAGTTTAGAAATATAACCTATCTGAATGACCTGGCTGCAGGCTGAAACTATAGAAATAAGGATTTGTTTAAACTTTAATTTAAGAGACCTGGCTGGGGCAAAGTGCATGACTACAACTCAGAGGAAAACCAAAAACTGCAGAAAGATGAAATGCTGAGAGGTAAAAAAAAAAAAAAAAGAAAACAACTTTGCAGCAGCAATACAATTTGCAAGCGAATTCCTAAACAGAAAACATAAGGTGTTTGTCCTGTATACATTATTAATATACACGTTAAGCTTTTTAATTTTAAACTGAAGGATTTCAGTGCCTCAGAATGGACCAACCTCGCACCTGCAATGCAGATCTCCTTCGCGGACAGCGCTCTGCTGTGCCCCGGGCCTCAGCTTCCCGGAGGCACCCGTTGACCCCAACAGGCGTGCGGAGCCAGGACTGAGCGCAGAGCAGGCAGGGAGGCTCGCGCGGCCCACGCCAGAGCCGGATACCGCCGCACGGTTCAGTCAGCAAGGAAGGGATCGACTACCTCTGCCAGCTGTCTGCTTCACATGCTCCTTTTTTCCAAAGGACTCTTCTTTATTAGAGAAGGTATCATGATATACCCACTGAACATCCACAGTCTAATCAAAAGATTTGATTTTGCAAGGATTTAAGTTTGGCTTTATGAATATGCAGCAGACTTACTGAAGGGAGAGTAAAGTTTCAGAATATAGGTAGATGGTGACTTTGATTGTGAAGCTAAGTCAATTATAACAGAAGTGGATGCCATTTACGCTAGGTCTGCATTATTTTTGCCATTAACTTACCAAGCACCAATGAAAGCATCAATCTGCTAATATGTTATAGGATAAGATTCAGCAGGTTTACAGCCAAGAAAATTCAGGCTAGTACTATCGAACAGCAGATTATGCAAGGAATCAGGAGCCTCCTACCTCCCGAGATGATATATCACAAAATGAAATGAAAATCAGCTCCGCTTGTCCTGCAGCTTGGGAGGAGAAAGGAAACTGAGTGAAATACTGAAACCCTTTTTAGTGAGACTAAGATTTCCTTGTTCGTTTTCAGAATTATCATAGATTCGCGGAATTTGTGGTTGGAAAGGACATTTTAGATATCACAGGCCATTAAATTTCAACTGATATTCTTGGATTGAACCCAGTAATTTGCATTTGGCTACAATTTTTTTTTTTTGGGGGGGGGGTAGGGGGCTAAAACATTCTTCTCAAAGACATCTTGATTTTGATAAACCAAGAGACCTCCCTGGCAGTATCTCCCTGTGGTTAAACACCCTCCTTTTTAAAAATGGATATCTCTAATCATCTGAATTTATCAGACTTCATCTTCTAGATGTTGGCTCTCTTTTGCTTTTCTTAGTTGGAAAAAAGACTCTTATTAGCACTTTGAGTTTTTTCCTCAGGAGGATCCTATATATGGTAATAAAGTCATCTCAGAAGTTTTCTATCTTCTATGAGCTAGAAGTGCTGAACTATAAATTTTCCACCAAATGGGCTTTCCCCAGCTTTCAAATAATCATTAACACTGTATTCTGCATCTTCTCCATTTAGTTTCCATTTAGTATGCTTTTACTATATTCTGTAGTCCAGGACTGACTTCACTCTTGCTGCAAACAGACACAAAATTATCTCCCTTCTCACAATTACCTTATTTATATAACCAAGGATTTAATTAACTGTTTATTTTCCTCATCACTACAGTGGCAGCTAATGCTAAATTGTTTACCAATCTTGTCTAACTCTTTTACAGATCTGTTTCCATTTGGGTCCCAGTTCCCCATTCTGAAAGTATGGCCTGCATTATTCTTCCATGATGTGTAACTTTGTCTTTCACGACGTATAAAATATATTTGTTGGAATATATCCAGCTTATTGCAAGGTCCCTTGCTGTCTTCCTCATTAATCCCACTATTTGGTCAAACTTTGTTTCATCTGCAAATGTTGTCAGTAGTAATTTTACAAGTACTTTTGGATGCCCAGTGAAAATGTTTAGTAGTATTGGACCTGTAATTAGAATTTGTGGAATAACACCCTAAACACTTCTATTCAGCTGCAAGTCCCCACTAATGACTTTCTGAGATCTGACAGTTAACTAGTTCTTAATTGATTTAAACATGTGCTGTTGCTATTTCATAAATGCTAAATGTTAATCCAAATATTGTTTATGTTCTAAATCAAATACCCTTAACAAGTCTAAATATACTGCTTTTGTCTGTGAACATTTTCATGAGTCTGAAAAATACTTGTATACACAACAAATATACAACCTTAAATAGTTTTTTCTCTGATTTCTGCACCTCTATGAAAAATAAACTCAAGTATGATCTAGCCTTCTTCTAACTGGGACATACAAAGCTCAGAATGTTACCTCTAGATCATATTTTCCTTAAACTCCAAGTGAGTAATGCTCAGTCAACTGGAAAAGTATTCAGGTTCATGAAGTAAGAATAAACATTATTACATCCATACACATGCTATAACAAAAGAAGGTATTCTAAAAATACATATTTTGTAATTAGTTTACTTCTGGTCAGTCATGAAGCTGAAAGTTGGTATTAAAATGACAACTAAGGAAAAACACTTTTTTCATCATATATCAGTAGAATTTATGTATTTTATGTATTTGTTCTGCTATTTACAGAGGGAAATTAAGTTTTCTATAATACCTGCCCTTTTCACAAAGGTCTCTACACTCTTCCAGGTTTTGAAACTTGACTCCTGTTTTGCTTTTGACATGTTTTTTTCCTTTGCTGATTAGAAATTATTCCTGGAAAGAATTCTTCTGTCAAGTCTAGATGGTAACACCCTGCACTTTTCAAAAGATACATACACAAACAAAAAACATAAGAGAGAGGCAGTCTTAACAGGAGACAAATCTGAAATCAGCTGTATGTTAAAAGGTTGGAGGAACAATCAAATTACTAAAGAACTCTTTTGTACTGAGTGATTGACAAAGCATAATCTGGGTACAGACAGATTGTCTGCTCCGCCATATGTGTGTGTACCTGTTATGTTCTGCTGAACAGTAAGAGCTACTTTCCACTTATCAGAAATAAAAAAAACCCTACTTAACAAGTCAGTAAATCCTTTGCATAGTGTAATAAAAGCCTATTGTGTGATTAAAAAAAAAAAAAAAGTTATTCCCCACCATTTATTGTTCTAAATTTCCCATTACAGCTGTAGAGATCTATAAGCTAGATTCTCATCACATGGCAGCCACAGGAGAAAGCCTGAAGTCAATAACCCTACTAATTCAAACTGGATGCATTAATATAATAATCCATATCCTCTCAAATCAGAAGAAATCAATTGATATGAAAAGGAAGTTACTAGTTCCATTTGCAGATGAAACATGGCTTAGCTCAGAAAAGACTTCTCCCATAGGGTACGTTCAAAATAGTAGCTGAATGTCTTCATAAAACATTTAATCTCACACACAAATATTTGCAAAGTAGCTGGTGGCAATATTCTACTCAGAATGGATTTTTTTTTAATTATTCTTTTTTTCCCCCTCCAAATATCTCAGCAATTTACTACTGAAATTTGGCCAATTAATCATTTGCCTATTCAGTATATAGGTTGCTGCTGCTCCTTTTCTAAAGAGCATCTGCTTTATAGAAAATAATACTGGAGATTATTCAAATAACAGACATAACTTCAACCTTTACCCAAGATAGGACAGTCAGAGGTTTACACGAACCTGGGGCCTGATCCTGTAACCATGTTCGGTGAGGAGTTCACTACTTTGAGCACTCTTGGTTTCAACAGCATGATTTAAGGTCTGTGCTTGGTCAACTCAATCCTTTGGGTGTTGCTCTTTATTTTGCATTGCACAAAAATAAGTGAATAATTATTTTACATGCCCATACAGCCAAGCGAAGTAATACTAGGGTGAAATAGAAATTGCTATGGGAATTGTTTCACAGATTTTTATGTGCTATTATTTTGGGTTACATTCTAATTACAAAACACAATGTAGCACTTGCAAAAACCAGAGTTATATCATCAGAAGAGAAATCTGGTGTGTCAATAGGTAATCCAGGATCTGTCAAGGAGAAACTGGAAGGAAAAGGTCTGCCTCTTTCTGTCTCTAGTTAACGGCAGGTTCTGCAGCACCATCAGTAAGACAACCGTGACTATTTTAAGAAGACCCATGGAAATTTCTTCCCCCAAAATGAGTTGCTCAGGAGGAGGAGGTTGGTAGGTATTTAACAAGACTGGCTGTGAAAGGTCTATGAGACAGGGAGCATGTAACTGGCATATTAGCATGCTCCTCTTCTATGTATTTCTCCTGCATGCTCATACCTCCAACACTAAAAAGCACATCATTGCGCTGACTTCAGGGGGTACATGTGCTAACTGGATAAATCAGACTCTTGGCAACTTTAAGAAAAAATTCTTTGGATTGAAATGGGGCCTTGAAACATGGTAAAACTGGCAGCAGTTAAAATATCAGTACTTCTTTTACAGAAATGGCCTGGAAGAATAGAGGTAAGTTTAAGCCTTTCCTACCTCCAGCTTGTGCAAACACATTACTTGTTAAAACAAAACCTTCTCCACCACAAAAAGAATAGGTTAAAATAATAAATAAATAAACGACAGTAGCAAGGAAACATTTAATTGGGAACTATGAAGGCAGACAGCTATCTCTTGTAATATGTCTTAGCTTCCTCGCTGTTAAACATTTACATGCTTATAGTCGCAGGTGGCAGACATGCCCCTCCACAACCATTCTGCTTAGTGGGAAGGTATCAAACACCACCCTCTTCCTGAAAGTCTCCTCCTAAGTCCCCGCTCAGGGCAAGGAGGAAGTTTCACGTGGGGAAATGTCAATGACTTAGAAAGAGAACTGCTGACGTTAGAATAAACGATTGCTCTGCAGGACCTTTTAGGCCACATTCGAGCTAGGGCAATGTTGAAAAAAAAGCTTTGGGTTGCCACACTCTGCATTCGCTGAGTTTTCATTGCCCGTGGGGCAATGTGAAGGTGCTCTGTTCATTGGTCAGTGCTCCAGAGAAAATGGAAGTTTCTCCACACCTATCTTCCTTGCCAATATTCTCTGAGGAAAAATTTCTCTGTAACTCCGTATCTAGAGATTAGATCAACTCTGTACGTGACTGAACACTAATCCTGTGTTTTCTAACAGTAATTCATGGAAACGTGATGTAAACCAAAAAAAAAAAAAAAAAAGTCTCTGAAAGGTTCCTCTGTGTGTAATTCCCACTTAAAGACATAATCCATATTTTACGCCATAAGTGACTGACACAGTGGGAATTCTTACATCACAAATTGAAGATTATGGCTTAAATACTCCTAGTAAGAACAATGGAAGCCAAGGATGCATTAGCAGAATTATTTCTAAATAAATTGTTTCCAAAGCTTTCTGTCAGCCTTTTAAAGCAATATTTTGGAGACACCAATAACCCACATTTCTTCATCTGTGTCATATGCATATATTTTCTTTCTGTCTTTTTTCACCCTTAGGATGTAAGAGCTAACACTTTGGAAAGACAAGAAACAGTGCAGCAAATGGTACATTGAAGCTCTTTCAGTGTGCTTACTTTTAGGTCCTATGCGCACATTTAGAATCGTTCTGTTTAATGTTTTAAGTGGAAGGCTGTCTTGGCAAAAAAAAAAAAAAAAAAAAGATATGCTGGATTGAGAACAAATTCTGATTCATGACTGTAAGATAATTTACAGTTAAAGCAATGGGAAACATATCAGGTGGTGCATATTTGGAATGACACTCGCCAACCAGTCCTGAAGATTGCGAACTAACCCCTGAATATCCTACTGCACAGAGATCTTCTAAACTATTGCCGGACTCCTTATGTGAATCCTATCTCATCACCCATCCTATTAATACCACTGGCAGCTCCCCCAATTGTTAGCTGAAAAGAAAGTGATTTGCACATATGCCACTGGCAGCTGATGACCACAGCTCATTTCATTTTCTGATCATCCTTATTTTTCTTCCTGAATAAGATTCCATAGTTCAAGCCTTTCGAGATAAATGAAAGTAAGTTAAGTTTGAGCCTGGTCTTCTGGAACTCTGATCTAGCCTGAATAATGAAACCGCAGCCACTACAGCAGACGCATTTACAGTTCATCCCACAGTAAGAGTCTGGTTCAACAAGGCAGTCAAGTGAACTCTGCTTCCTTTATGAAGCCATATTAGTTGAGAGAAAACATGGCTTGTTTTATAAAACTACTCACTATGTAAATTATAAAACAGATTTATACAAACAGATGAAAATTCAAAATACCTAGATTGTCTTCATGTGCATTAAAATAAAAACATGATGATTAATGATGATTTACATTAACTAATGAGGATTCTTTTTCTAACTCTGTGCCTTTTTTCCTGCTATTATGTACATATCTTTCTGGAGTTCCAGCTTCTTTGCATGGTACAAAACTGGGTTTACTTTGTAATGTACAATGATCTATTCCAAAATTGTCTATTCCAAAAATAAACTTGTGCTCCTATTAGGGATAGTCACAGTTTATCACATTAGGAAAGAATCCAGTCCTCCTAATTTACGTGCTTCACTTAAGATGTTACCTCTTCTAAGGAGAAAGGATTCACAAACCAGACCATATAATAACTTACATGTATTTTCTAGCCAGTGAAGGACCTTTATAGAGAGATAACAATGTCTTATCTTAGACTATGCCCTCTCTTCACTCACTATACAGAATTTAGGTGTCTCCAGAGAGAATGATCCAATACACTTAAGTCAGGTGTTCACCTCTTTCACTAGAGGCATAAGGAACAAGAGAAAAAGGTGCCTTCAACCACTGGGGTTGCAGTCTGCCTTGCAGTCTTCTGGGAAGGATGGATGCTCAGTGCCAAAAAGCAATGGTGGCATTATGCCCATTTCTGGCAGAGCAGTCCATCAGCTGGAGCATTCCCTGAAGAAGCAGGGTGTGCCAGCTCCATACTCAATTCTATGAGAGAGCAAAAACTGCTCTTATATAAGAATTTTCTCACAAAAGTGCCCTTTTCAAAAAATGGTGAAGTATCCTGATGGAGAACACTCTCCAGGCCCCTACATGAATCTAGGCCACTGTGCAGCAATGAATTCAAGAGTCAGAGGACCAAAGAAGAGCAGGCACGAGGCTCTAACCTAGAGGCTGGAAAAATCAGGTTGCAGAGGACCTCCACCTCTTAATCTCAGTGGTAAAGTAGATATTGTCCCTCCAAAGCAGGCCCTTCTAAATAAGCAGAGACACCTAAATCAAAGTATCTTACAGGCACTGTAGGAAGACACTGAGTGAATGTTGAGCTTGAAAGGTTAAGGCAGTCCTGGAAAGCAGGTGGACTAGACTGCTTCCTGGGATTTAAGGGAAACCCTGTACAGGAAGGCTAGATTCCACATTTAGACCATACTAATTTTTCTAAAGCTCTTTAAAAGGAGTGACTGCCATCCATGAAAGAAAAAGATGGCTGTCAGGTCAGCCTCCTCAGCTGGGGTGTATCAGCGTAGCTTCACTGACTTGGGTGGAGCTACGTCATTCGATACAACAGAAGATGGGTCTCACATTGTAGAGTTACAAACGGAGTCTATAAATAAAATTTCCTGGCTCCTTCAGTACTGGGACTGAAAACTCTATACTTTCTCATAATTTTACACATTCATGTGTTCATGTTTTGTGGCACTCACTTTGCAGAACTTGGAAACCGATTTTCTATTCGCTCACTTTGACTTTCGTTTCTAATGACTTTGCTAACCACTGGACTGCCAAAAAAATACCCCAAATATACACTATTCTAGACGATTTGCTTCAGTTGCTTATCAGAACAGAAACGCTATTACCAAATAGGGTAGCAGCAGCACTTAAAGGATAATTGTATCCATTCTGAAACTGTATCCACTGTTACAATGAGCCACTTTCTGGCTATCAGAAGTCAACTGGAGAAATGTAACAAGACAGAAACTAGCTTATTTCAAGCCACAGATGTTTAGCTTTTGCCTTGCTTATATTTCATGGAGAACATGACAGGCTTGCTAGGTGCAGAGCTCAGATCAGACATGTTCTACAAGCCTTTGTAGTACAGAAGTTAGATTTTGTCAGATGAAAGAAATCTTGCTGCTTTCAGAACTGCTCTCAGAAACACAGTAAACCCTGTAAAAATGAGTTCCATACAGTGAATCGTTCTTCACAAGGTAACTTTGCTGGATTTATTTCTTCCCAACATAATTCATAAAAGCTCAAGCCCTCCTAGTCTGCAGAGTCACAAACTGCGGTGGTCTGGTGTTAACGATCATCAAGCCTTCTCACCTTCCTAGCACTTTAACTAGAAATTCAATAAAGAACAGGCTACAGTTAAAAGAAAATTGGAATTAAATGTCTATGAAAGTTAACTGACTTTACAGTATGTCACGGATTATACTGTTTTGTTTTGTTTTCTGTCAGAGACTTTGAGAAAAATATATGTCCCTTTTATGAATAAGAACTATCTGTTACCCATCTTAAAATTCTTAGTCAGATACCTTTTCCCATTTACATGAAAAAGAATTTTGCCACAGCAAGGACACTGAGTTTAGAGTTTTTCATTATTTAGAACTAAGGGGGGGGGGTTGTTTTTTGTTTTTGTTTGTTTGTTTGTTTTAACTACACAATATAATCATATAATTAAGGAAGATTTTTAAAAATAATCCATTATTTCACTTCTAAGTGAATATAAAAAGATAAATCCACAGTGTACATCAAGCCAAGAAGAAACAAAATATAAATGGTGGGTTTTTCTATAAATATTATGAGCAGGTTTGGATTTATCTGAAAAATGTATACCAGTGACCAGAAAATGAGGCATCTTCTCTCCCTCCTACTTTCTATTGCTATTAATAATAAAATTCATACCACTTTAAAAATGAAAAAATGGTGTTTTCATCACTCGGTGCTTCCAGAATTCCAGAGTAAGATATGAAAGTGTTATTTTTCTATTTTTAATAAAAGAAAACTAGCTTAATCTGAACATCCTCAGGGCAATAAGGATATTATTTTTAATCACTGCAAACTGATCCAAGTGTTTCTCAGTTTTTAAGAACTACTTTTAGATTTTAATTTGAAAATCCAAGCACTCCTCCTGTTTTTAAATCCATTGATTACACTGTTTATCTGCATCCATAGTTCAGCTGGCATGGAGCATCACTGTTAGCTATTGAAACTGAAATAATTTCCATCCATTGTCACGTTTATTATCTGTTTTTTACGGACTGTGCAGAATTCAAAGATGACTGCAGGAGTTTAAGAAAAGAGATAAGATGTGTAAAAAGAAGGAACAGTTTTCAAGAGAGTTTGCTATCCGTGTAGCAGCAAATACTGAGAAATCCTGGAAAAAAAGATTCTTCATTTTAGTTTTGGTAAGAAACAACTCTAACACAAACAATTGTTCACACTGCACACTTTGCATATATATACTGAAATTTTGGTAAGTGGGCTGTGGCTCCTATGAAGACAACATGAAAGAAGTAAACCCATGCCACTGGGTACAGCAGATGACATCCAATCATGCCTCAGAGGCTCATCTTTTACTGTCTAACCAAATCACTCTAATGTGGAGGGGGAAGAAGGAGAGCAGGAAGGCTTGTAGTATGTGCCACAACCACAGGGCTGTTCAGCACTGTGTCACAGGAATTGTTTCTGCCTTTCAAATTCAAGGTAAACTAGAACACTGAATTACTTCTTGTCTGCAGGCAAAGTATGGCATGGACTGGTATGAATCTCTAGTGTGCATGTAGGACACTAAACACTCTTTAAGAATTTAGTTTTGCAATTTACAGAACATCTCTAGTGATTTCAAGGTGAGATGAAGACATTTAGACATTACAAAGATCATAAAAAGAAAACAGGTACAAGTTGAGAGAAGTTTCCCATAGCACTAAGATTTCTTTAGTTCCATGTGAACAAGCACCAGAAGATCATAAAAAGAGCCCCCACTTATTTGCTTCATTGCAGCAACTGCCATCTCGCACAGCTCAATCAGCAACCAACCAAAAAGGCTGGCTGAGTTCTTACGGCACAGACAGCTTTTATGTTCTGCTTTATTTTGTGACTTCAGTATACTTCTTGGCTCATGTAGCCTGGCTCACAGTAGGGCTCATGAAAATTAAAAATGCAGTTTTCTTATAAGCTATTCAAGCCCATGAATCAGTCTGAGATTTAGTTCTAGCTCTTCCACTGATTTTGCGCGGGATTTTTAGTCATGCTCGTTCAATGTCCGTTTCTGTGTCTGTTCAAAAAGACTCACCTGACTTCTCATGGACATAGCGTGATTTCATTGTCCGCCTCTTCTGGTACCAAAGAGACATTACCAACATTACAAAACTGTTCAGTAACTTTTAATGATAGGCAGCTTCTACTAATGCACAGGAACAGCACGATTATCACTAGCTGCAACAGGATGGCTAACTTCTGAGGAGTGGCTCACATAGCCCTTCATTCCACTGTGTTTGACAGGGAACAATTCACGACAACTTTTTTCCTTTCACTTGAGGAAGAATGCAAACTAAAGAAGCAGCAGGATAGTCGCAATTAAAACATGACCTATTTGAAAAGATAATTGTTATTTTGAAATGGGGTATCTTGTCTGACTCCAGTTAAGTCAGTAATAAGATTGCTAGCAATTATGATGGGCACCGGATTAGAAGCCAACACAGAGAGAAAGTTGCCTTTCTAAAGTCAGTGAGCATGAACCAGTCTTTTATGACTCTAGGTATTTGAGAAATTGGGACTGCATCACAGTCAAGATGCTCAGAATCGGTTGCCTGAAGTTATATTCCAACTCCATATGCTAGCAACCATTCCCATTCATTCGAGACTGCTACTATGCACAGTCAGCATTTTTTTAATACGAGACCATTTATGTCTAACTGTACCTACATTTAAGCAGCCCTTTTTGAAACGTTTTTCTCATTTAATATTTCAGCCCAGAAAAAAACACCAACTTTATCCATCACCTTACATTTATTACCATCTGTATTTGCAGTCAAATAACAAGGGTATACTACAAAGAGAACAAAATCACTTCCACTGCCCATTAAGGAAACTAGAATTAATTCCAGTGATCTGCACTCAAGCATCTTTAATTAAAAGATCATAAGCATGTAAGTGTCTTTGATTTCTTCTTTTAATGTCCTCTTCAATTATTTATTGTACTCACCTTCTCACATCTGTGCACATTTTTCCATTAGAGAAATATAAGATATAAATGTTGTTGCACTTTTGAGTATTTCCAACTGCTGCACAAATGTTATTAACCCTTTATTTAGCTCTAGGCAAATATACATTCCAGTTAGCCAAAGTATGCCTAAGTAACGCTAAGATAAACTGAACATGCACTACAACCACAGTATACTAAAACATGAGGTAGAACGTATCTACAAAGACATTTGATCTCTGGAAATGCTTATTAAGATTTATCTACCTGATACCTGAATAACTACAAGCAAGCTTCTGTATTAGCTTTTATAAAGACTTGATTCTACTACTAATGCTCCACTGTGCTAAGGTATAGCCTTGGAGATTTTCTCTCCATGTGCAAGTACAAAGAAAGCTTACAGGAGCTTAAAACGCATTTCCTTAGTAAGTGTGAATACTCCCCTGTATGGTAGAAAGCTCTAGGAGGAACTCAATAGGGTGTCCTAAAGGTCAAGTGAAAGCAAGTCTCCAGTTGTACTTTCATGCTTATATCATTTACAGAAGAAGAACTGCAGCTAAAACGTTCCTGTATACGTCTATTTCCATTATTTGTTTTAATCATGTAAACAATGATAGCTACAAAGCACTGGCAGCATGTGCTACGCAATATAATGCTTCTATATAATTCCTTAGTTTCCTTTACAAGCACTTCTCCAATTTCACACTATGCAAGAACACATTTTTATCCATATTATAGATTAACTCATTTCTACCACTAAAGAAAAAAAAAGTATTTAAAATGGTAGTCACACTCACATCTCTGAAATTTTAATCCAAGACTGCAGTATATCTGTTCTATCACAAAAGATCTCTGAAAACCCTTACTAAGTAAAGACAGAGCTCTAAAGTGTACAAGGTTAATAGAGCAAAAACAGCTTGCCACAGTATTTATTATAAACAACCGCCTTATGAAGATGGAAAATCAATATCTACGTGCAAACAAAAGTGTTCCATGGAAAATGTTACAGGAAAGTGAGCCCCCTTTCATTACACAAGGCTGGAAGCTCCCTTACATCCCTTTGCTCTTTAGTGTGGATAATTTTATTTAAAAGAGCATGTGTGCTTGTATCTGCACAGAGGTTGGAAAGCAAACCATGAAGGTTTCTGGATGGTAAACTAGAGGAGGCTTGTTTCTAAATGTAGGGGAGGAAGTTATAGTAACTTAACTTCTGTTCTTGGAGAGAAGGGAGGGAAAGAGAGGAAGAAGGAAGGATTTGCTTGTGTTCTGAGAAATAAGAAAAAAATCCTAGAAAATAGAGCTTGCTGCAGTTCCCCTATTTTTAGTGAGTTGAAGCTTTAGCAAGAGTCTAAGGTTTCGCAAGATCACGTACAACATTTCTTTATTGAATATAAAACCTGAATCTTTCAGGTTTCACTTTAAATGAACACATTTTATATCTCCGAATCAAACTGAAAGGAGTAAAACTTATCATATTCAAATGCACAACCATCCCCTCAAACAGAAGAAACCCTTGATGAAACACTTTAATTCACCACAGATGTGCACAGAAAGGCTTGAGAGTTTTCCTAAGAAGGTCAGTGTGCAAGAAACTTAGAGAAGATCATACTCGCCTCCTATAAGATCATGTGAGAAAAAACCTCCTCTCACAAATGACATGCTCCCACTAAATGCCCAAATTGTACCTGGGAAGTCCAAGAACTGAATACAAACGCATCACTTCTTATACGTCCTGTTCCACTCCTATTCCAGTATGAGAAAGACAAATACGATAGCCAGCTTTCCAGTGAAATGGGCTGTCATTTAAACGATCACAAGTACACTTTGTGTTAAATACTCTACTAAGATGAAAAGACAGAGAGTTAGATATGGTATCATTTCAGTCAGACTAGCCACAGGGAGAAAATCTACGCTTCAGATTGCATTGTGTAAAGCATTCCTTTCAAAATAAATGCATAAATAAAAGCATAGATTATGAAGCGTTCATTGTAGAGATCCTATATTGTCTGAATTCATGAATTTTCTTCAGATGAAGACTTTCAACTCCCTCAGGGAATAAGCAAAATTAAACTTTGGTATTTCAGAAGATGACTATTGGATTAAACACCATTTTTCTCAGTGGAATGCCAGATGAGGCTGTATTTTTCTGAACTGCTCTAAAAATGAGGGGAAATTGCATTAATTGGAACTGGACATCACTGGAGCTGAATTAATTAAATGCAACCTTGACAGTTCTATTTTTTTTTCTAGATTGTTTATCCACCTAAAGTAACCATATGGAATTTACAAACATGGCTGGCTTACACATTGAGATCAAATGAAAGTTTGATCCTTCTCCTTGGCCCTAAACAACAGCAGCCATGTCAGCAGTGTTCTGTCCAGTATTAGCCCTATTTTCAGGATAAAGAACTTGTTCTGCATTCATCAAGATTTCAGTTATAATAGAAAGTGATTTGAAAGTGATTCTTGGGTCAAAATTAGTTCCTTCAAAAGCTGTAAGGTTTGAAAGTACAAAGACGGGATCCAAGCCAACCAGAAGACCTTCACACAAACTTTACAGAGAAATTAAGAAGCAAAGAAATATATAAATATCTTTCCTTTTACATTAACCCCTTTTTCCCCTACTTTGTACTACTTGGTAGAACTTTTTTTTTTTCCACAGTGGAAGTATCAGTAGCGTAAACTGCAGAGCCTTTGCCCTGCTATGCAATTAGTATATATTTTAGCGTAGCCTATTATTATACCTGGATGTATTAATCATTTATTTTGGTGTGACAGATGATTTCTTAGCAACAAATGCCAGAAGTGGGCAGTGATCTTGGGAGTAAAGTTGAATGAGAAAGTACAGAGGCCATTACTACTTTGTAATGCTGAAGCTTCTCTATTCCCAACCTTTAAGTTCACTGCCTTCCACATTTCCCTGATGCCAATCTAAACTAAGTCCCTCCTGAAAGCTAATGTTCATTTACTGTCTCATATATTCATTTATACTAGATGCTGATCTAAGCTGAGCAAAGCCATTTTTTCCTGATCCCCTTTGCGGTTTTGTGCATGTTTGCCCAGGTTACAAGTGATCCTCCTTTGTCTCTGCAGGAACTGCAAGCAGTACAGCTAGTAGGAGAGGAGGAAAAACACCTCTAGGCAAGGATAAAAGGGATAGATAATACAAAAAGAAGGGAATGGATGCTAGACAGGAGGAGGCTCTGCAGCAAGGAAATCCCTCTCCTCTACTTGAAATATAGCTTTATAGCACCAGTAGACTCTGCGCTCTTTCCTGCAAGTATCTGGACTGTTGGGTGAAGCAAAAATAGACCGCTTGTTAAAAAACATAAAGAACAATGTGTATGCTTCCAAGAATCTCTGTAATAATCTCTGTCATGATTTTCCCATAATAAGTCTGCAATCTTTTAAAAATATCCATTATAAAAATCGCTGATCTGCAGAGAGACAGCCCCATTACCACCCATGATGTAGGCTGCTCTGTGCCACCATCCAACTAACAGACGTTATCCATTTAGTAAGCCTATCCTTCACACCCTGGTGCTGAGCTGAAAAATGCCTAATGCCAACAGATTGCTGTGCCAGTGGAAATACATTTCTTTGGCTAATTTCCATATGTTACACAATCCGATGAAGTGGTTTTAAGTAAAGAGTTCAAGACAATCAATTGGGTGTTTAAGGAAAGTGACCAATTCTGTTAAGATTAAAGGTTAGTCAGGGGAAAAACAGATATTAAAAGAAAACAAACACTTTGTTTTGACATTACTTGCACATGTTTGGGGAGTTATGTTTGATATTCATACACTAATATTATTGTTTATTGTTCACATTGAGATAAGTTTCAATACTACACTTTCCACTCATTCAAAACTTCTTTGGAAGTTAAACGGAGTTAGAAATACAAAATACATGTGCAGCCAGTCTACCAATGATTATTCAAATATATTAATTTATTTCTCAAACACAGGAGATTAATTTCATACATTTTTTATGCTCTTATTAACTCTCTGGTATTGAAACTTTCATCAATGCCCCCCCCCTTTCTTTGTCCTTTAATTCAACTATTGTTTCTAAAGGACAGATTTCAAGTGCCAAGTCCTAGACCTCAAGCAAGGGATTGCTCTCAAGCCTATGCGAAAGCAAAGCTCTCCTGCGTTTCCCCTGCTGGTGGCTGGGCAGTGAGCAGTGGGGCTACTGCCGTTTACAGCAGCCCTAACGGATCCTGATAGTTTCCCTCGTTTCCACAAACCCTCTTGTATTTTATAACATAGGAAGATGATCAGAAATGTAGCAATATCGGCGTATGTAGAATATACACATAAAATATCCCCATACGTATGTAGCAAGAGCCTCATATCCCTGTGCTGGCTACCTTAACCCAGCCCTCTTGTCCCTGCTGAACGGTGCGGGACCCAGTAGGGCAGCGCTCTGCTGCGCAGGGGCCGCTTTAGCTCCTTCTCTAGCAAAAGGCAAATCGCGGCATTTTGCTAAGAGGGAGTTAGTCCTACGTCAGCAATTTAACAGCCTAACGTAACGGAGGCGGCAGAAAGCAGAAACACGTTCCTAAGTTAAACACTGAATTCAAGGAAAGGAAAAAAAAAAACCAACCACCACCACCATTTCCCGTCTCCCTCGCAGGAGTCTTTCCCAGCCTGCTCCTCACCCGCCCCGAACACCGTACTCGATCATTTCAGTAACAAAGCCACGGAGCTCCCGCTGTGGCATCCCGTCCTGGGCACTGGAGCTAACAAAGCCACTGCGAGCTCCCGTGGCCATGGCAACGGCAGCTAATTCTTCTTCCCAATCATGGTGGCAATTCTCTCCCATGGCTTGAATCAGTTACAAAACAAAATACTCTCAAAGACCTTTCAGAGCCAATAGCCTCGCAGCTAATCTGCTAATAGGAAATAATCTGCAGCTAATATACACATTCCAGGGCAGCAGTGTGTTTTCTTAATACTTTGTTACATGGGCCTCCTTCCAAAGAAAGCATAGTAAAGAATAGAAAACAGACATTCATTAAAAATAGTATAATACTACCTGGCCACTATTAATGCCTAAAACTTGCTGCAACTTGCATGGCTCTGAAACGGTGAGCTGGAGAGGCAGCACTAGATAGATTAAATGCAATGCAAGCAGATCAACAAAGTTACATACAGTATTAGTTAACAGGCAGTTCGGTTGAAAACTCAGACTAGAAATGATTTCCACATTTCTCTCTTTTCATTTGGCCTTAATTAAGGAATCTGTTAATAAAAGCAATGAGTTAACAAGTATGTGCATGAGAACATACAGGATAGATATACAAGAAAATAAGTTTTAATAAATATGCACTTACAGTATATTCATCTAACTGTGATACGAACTTAGACATATATATGTTCTGCTGCATGGCTTAAACACATGACAAGTAAATAGCAGAAATGGGCAACGGGGGAAAGAGGAGTGCAGAAAAACTGGTTATGAATCACTGGTTCCGCAGCAGTCATGTCAGCAATATTTCAGACTGTGGCTTAATTTGAATTTACTAAAGGCAGGTCTACCCTGTTAAAAGACTGAGTTTGTTAGCCCAGTTTTTTTAAGGTGCAGGCACAGCCACATGCTTTTTATTCAGGACAGAGAAAAGACAGGGTGAGCTCCAGCCTGCCTGGGACAGAGCAGATGCCATCTTGCATGTGCAGCTTCAGCGTAAACTCAGAGACGCTGCACTAGCGTTGGATTAAGGAGAAGAGTTATGTCCCCATGCCCACCAGGTCTAGGCTGCAGGATGGAGGCGACTCTTCCAGGAGACAACGCTACCAGCCTTACAGCCAGCTCGGAGTCCCTCGCTATCAGATGCAGCCTTTGCTAATCACATGCAGCCAGAACCTAACCACATCTGCACCACCAACACCGTCAAAACGAAACTAAGAATCTATCGATGTCTAGGTGGTTTTATACTTTTCTTTTCTTTTTTTTCCCTCCAGTGGTAAAGTCTAGGAAGCCTAGTCATTTTGGGCCATTGTGTAGGCATCAGACAAACAGAATTAAAAGACTGACTGTAAATTTGGGGGAAGACTGAGAAAGATAGAAGTGACTAATACATCATTCAATGCAGTTCAGGCTGAATGTCTTCACCTACCTGCTACAATTTTACAGACATCTCTGGTTTGGGCTACCTAAATATATCATTTCTATCTCCTTCTGCTAACTTTCTGAAACATTCATTAATCTGGATGACATTTCATAGGTTTTCTCTTAGTCCTAAAATGACTATTTTTATTATAATTTTAACATAAAAAATTCTGTGTCTATATTAAATATAAAAGAGTTGTTTTCTTTTAAATGAGGAGAGCAAAATACATCTCTCCATTATGATTTTTATTTTATTTTATTGAGTGCTGCTTGATTACTGAAATGTGAAAGGGAAGGCAACTAAATGTAACAAATAATTTTAACTGCAACAGAATTTTTCAAATGTTCAGCAAACAACTGTTATGGGACAATCCAAGTCAAAAGCCTTTGAAAATGGCAGTTCTCCCTGTAACAGAAATCTGAGGGATATGGTTTTAACTAACATGCCAAGACAGCCGCACAAAGCAGCTAGGCTCATGGAGAAAGACCTTCTGCACACCTTCTTTACAGAGAATTGCTTTTGTCTCTAAATATCTCAAGTTTTCATTTCATGCAATGCATTTTTAATGTGTGTGTCATTCCCCAGGTAAACTAGACGATTTATGACCATGAGGACCAGTGAGAATTGGTCACTTATAGATATGTGTCTAATGATTAACAGTGTCGAGGCATTTATAAGAACTGCTTCCGGCATGAATTCTCTTTGAAGTAGCAGCATGAGCTCATGCTGCATTTCCTCAGGCAGCAAGCTTGCAGGAGAGGATCTCTTTACATGGTAGCCTGTTTCCTTGGAACTCATAGGAACATTATCTCCACACATCTGTAAAATCTGGCGGAAACAGCCTGACATGTTGAAAGGTTGTTGGGTAAGAATAGAAGGCGCAGCAATGATTGCACAGACACATGCAAACACTGTTCTCTCCACAAACGCAAGAACATGATTGCACAAAACTACCCTACAGTATATACAAGCCCAGTGCACGGTGATAAATCAAATGTTGCGTGACCTTGCTCAGAGCAAGTGGTTTGGCTGCCGCTCTGTAGTTTTTATCTCTGTGTTTTGTATTTGCTGATAGCTGTTTTACAAAAATTGACAAACTGCATAATTTACCTTTTTTGTTTGTTTACTTTATTCCGGGATTGTGGCTCTTTTAAAACAGCCTGAATCATTCTGAGCACACTCTGCAGAGAGAAAGAGACTTCAATAGCGGTCAGCACTAACCTACTTCTGCTTTCTAGCCATTGGCCCAGTCAGTAAATGCTCCTTGATTCTGCTGGAGAAACACAAACAGGTCATTGCTGAGGGCTCTTGAAAATACCAGCAGAATCTCTAAGCAGGTCTAACACGACATCGTCGCACGACTGTTTATTTCTGACAAACCAGAGCGTGCAATATCTGTTTATCTTGGTAGGTATTCGAAACAGTTGGGACGATTTTGCATGAAAGAGTATTGTGCAAATAGGCATAACAGAAAGAAAAAAAAAACCAAACCCTTTCCATCCTGTTTTGAACTTCCCCCAGTTCTCGATGGTGATGGTTTCGCCCAGCAAAGTGATTGCCTCCACTTTTCAGTTCCTGCATCCTCTCTATCTCCATATAAAACAACAACAACAACAACAAAACTCCTTGAGTCGCTGTGTGTTGCAAATCTTTACGTGGTAAGAGTCCTGAATGAATATTGCTCTCTCCTTAAAAAAGAGAAGGGAGGGACATTAAGAGGGAAAAAATAAAAGCTGAAACCTTTAAAGTGAAATGATTTTCATCACTGAAGAGTGCCTTTATTTCTCTTTAAATCAGTTTTTATAATATTAGTTGTCATGACAACATGAAGCAACACTTCACTACCATGACAATCTGACAACTTTCAAAAACAGTAAGTGCTGTTTTTACTCTGTTTTTCAATTGCTCCCAAGGAAACAAGCTGTTATTTACTTCTGTGACGAAATTCATACGATACCATAATGGATCCAATGTCAAGAAAAATTAAAGCACAGAATGGGGGAAACAGGAATGGAAAATGTATTTTTGTGTACATAATTACTGCATATGAAGTACACATTTTTTCCGCTATTTCTTATCCCAATTCGCCACCATAAATCCGCTCATTTCCACCTAGGAATTCACTGACTTTCTCCTCAACCAGAAGAGAACTGGTCCTTGATTAATCACGAGATCAATACTGACTCAAAAATGGCTCGCTTTCTTAATGGCAGTTCTATTACATGTTTTCATGCTTGGTTGTTTCACAGATTTTGGATACTATGCAACAAACTGAAACAAATGTGTGCAAACACGAGTTAACTCCAGTAGTGCAATGTATTTATAAATCCCATCAACTTACGTGATACTTGCGCCTAAATTCTAGGGAGACGATAAAGCCGCTGGCTAACTCTCTCCTAGACAGAGCCAGGAAATGTGTCCAGACACTGGAACTTGGTTATCTGTATTATTCAGCTTTGGGAATAGTCGCTGGGACAATATCTATTTTGTCTAGCAAAAATCATTCTCAGGAGATAGCATGGACCAAAGACCATCCCCAAAAGGCAGTACGGATGCAACCACCTTGTTTTGGAAGCTAAGACAGTTTAATAACACTGAAATAGGCTATTCCATGTCAACTGACTCAGTGCCACAGACAGGTCCCAGGACCCTTTTACGTACTAGTATAGCCATAGCCATGTCTTTCTGGAGGTATATGAAAAAGCTCAAAACACTTGATACCAACATACAGGATATTAAAAGCTCACTTCCCACAGCGAGCTGGTAAAGCACAGAAATGCACTTATACAGCACTCACTGCTAGATTCAACCGAACTGTGAAAACCTGCTATCTAAGGCTTGTGTCCAGGTCAATACCTTGATGAAGCCTCCCTGGGGCTTTCCCACACCAGCCGACCGCAGAGTTCCCACGCTTTCCTCGGAAGCATGTAAGTCTGGACGCAGCCAGAGAGACATAAGGAGCCAGGGAGACTCTCAGCCTGACACAACACGGCAATGTGTTTCAATGAAGAGAATACTACAGAAAAGTCTCTGACCGTACAGATACTTTCTCTGAGGAACCCTGAATGTCAATGGTCACTTGCTTAAACAAAAGACTACGGAAGGACCAGTGATGGAGCAGAGGAGAAATATGACTTTTAGGATAGTACAGTTGAAAAAATGTCATGTGTGTACACACACACCTCTGTGACAAAGTGTTAAACAGTTAACTTACATATATAGGTAATCAAGATTTTTGGCAGCAAAGGTACATCTGTTTGCAGCACCAATATTAAATAACAGAAAATGAATTATTCTGTAGGGAAATAGAATAAACACTCTCTCATAATTAACATTATACCTGCCTATTAAAAAGATTTCACGTGCTTTTGCTATCCCATTCAGAAGTTTAGTGACCATTATCTAAAGGTAAGCTAAATCAGTGAGAGATTTCAGTGCTTCATCTTCTTTTCCATGAGAATTCAAGACTTAGTTTTCAATCCACCTAGAAGACAGGAGTTCACGAGGAGAAACAGAGTACAGAACAGTTTAAAATTTGCTGATCTGATCCAACTCCTGCTTTGCTATAACGGAATCTTTCCACTGATTTCAATATAACCTAAACCAGAGAATAAGTGAATTATACATAAGCTCTTCATTAAAAAACAAAACAAAACCCAAAACACCACCCCTCCAAATCCCACACAGTTCTAATTCCACATCTTTAAGTCTCTTATTTTATTACAAGTTCCTGTTGACAGGAACAGATATAGCCTTTGTTTCCATTGGTATCTCATTAGTAAAACAAGAGTGCCAAAAGCCAAAATGGTTCGAGATGTTGTTTCACAGACGTTGCTTATAAACTGACTTTTGTTTACCTTTATCAGGCATGTGAATTTTGTCTCACTGTCTGAAGGTCAGGATTATCTTGGTTTTTTTTACTCCTTACAGGTGGCACCTAATGAAAATCATGACCCTTTCTGCCCTACACTCTCAAAAACCATACCATACATATTATATGTTAAGAGTCGTTCTAAGTTACAAGCCTAAACGTTGCTGCACTAGGCTCATATTTCTTGTCAAACTGGGACGACGTTCGTTATTTCATCGTTATCTCGATAGGATAAGGTAAGACCGAGTGTGACTATTCTCTCTGTTGCTGCTCGTGGCCACTGATGTCAACGACTTCTTAGCAAATTCTTTCGATGCAGTTTTGTAGTCTGATATCTCACTGTTCAGAGGTATCAGCAGGAGAGAAGAAGAGGGAGAGGAGGACAAATTAATTGTAAAGCAGGAAGGGAAAGTGGGGACTCAGGAAAATCTTCAACTTTCCGAATGGCATAGCAGTGACTCAAGTCAGAAACTTATATGCTGGGAACTTGCATTTTGACCCCTACGTACAGAAAGTGGAGACATTTGTAGACACCATCCAGATGGTAATTTGAAACTAGCTGGCCAAAGTACGGGTGATAAATCATTATTTAACACAGCCTATGGAACCATGACAAATAGTGGAAAGGACAAGTTGTGTGATGACACTTTATTAGCAGCAGATAAATTGGCATGACCTGAGTACATTTTCAGACATTTGAATACTAATATATAGTTTCAGGAAGAGAGTGTTATTGATCTCAGACTGCTTAATGGTAAATACTGACTTCTCTTTTTCATGACATGTTTTTAACCACTTAGAGGAAGAAAAGGGATATTTTTTAACTCGTCTTCCAAGAAATGAGCCAGAATAGAGAAACGTGAGTGATGATGAATACTGAATTGGGACACCCATGTATGATTGTAACCTCAGTTGTGTGATTGATCTGCTTCCTGTTGACAGCACAATAGAGAATTGCACAATGTACCAGAGAAATTTGTGGGCAGCATGATGATGATGAAGAAAAAGCATGAGTGAAATATGGATTAAGCATAGGAAAATTTGGACTGTCTGAAGATGGATGCTCCAGAAAAACCTGGGCAAATGATTCAGTGGTGGGTGGGGAAGAGGTATTATCAGTTGTTGCTTTTTGTCCTTTCAGAGCCTATTGGTTTGGAAATAACTCGCCTGTCTTTCTATCCCCAGTCTCATTGGTTCTTTAGTTCACTTTGACAAAAATGCTTAATTAATCAGTCAACACACATCAGAAAAATGTCATAAAATAATCTTGAAGCTAACAAACTTTACTCAGATAATTGTATGAGTACATTTAGGTGCCATAAATAAGCAAATATATGTGTCCTTTGTACATTTTTAAAGCAAAACTGAGATAAAAATTCAACACAAGCTCTTTGGGGAAACCATGTTAAGAAGCACCTAGCGTATTTTGCATACTCTGCAATATAAATATTAAGGATCAGAACATGAACACCGCATGGTAGGCCAATGAACCATTCCTCAGAAAGGTATATATTCATTTTCTTTCCTATCAAATCTACTTTGTTTGCAGTAATGAATTCACAGCCTTCCTTTACTTTAGGTGTCTCTCTGAAGTAACTGTGCCATAACAGAATACAATTCACGCTTCAAGAAAGAACAGGAATAGCAAGACAGTGCCAGTTTCCCCATATCCTAAATAAAAATGCAAAGTTGATGAAAATAATTTTTTTCAATATTGATATTGTACTTGATATTTCCCAATATCACAGCGAAACAATACTTGTAAAGCCGAAATTGTATTGAATAATGTACTTTTATAGTTTTAATCAGAAAAACATATAAAAATATACCTGAAGTTAATTCCTGTTCTCTGAAAGTCAAAATCCATTTGAAAACTGTATTTTCAAAGAACAATATTATCCACACTATTTATATTCTTTTTCATATTGCCATTATTACACTACGGATTTGAGTACTTGCTATTAGTTTTCCCACTCAAGTGGTCAGGGCTTTATATGGACCTCAGTGGGCATTACCTGTGTGACTCAGATTTTGATTACTCCTGTTCTCAGAAAATACAAAACTATTAGTTAAAGCAGTATGCTATAGTTGTGCAAAATCCACTCACCAATGACAAACAATCTGAAGATTAAAATCACTGTAGAAGAGTAAAACTATCAAACAACAACACAGATAAATAAATAAATGAAAGATGTAGCAATATTAAATGTCTCCTAATAATTTTTAAACTGTTAAGTACGTGCATACACACATCTCATCCAAAGTTTCTGTCTGCTCTGCATTAAAAGCATCATGACACTTTTATAAGAAGCTTGCCATGATGTGCTTAGAAAAGATTTTTCTTCAGTTGTATCTGTATTTGTTCGAGACTCCATTTCAGTCAAGCTGTTATGAATGTAGTTTGAGATGGAAGCTAAGAAAGAAGGTAAGGTATTAACAATAACATACCAGCAGGGTATCTTGAGCCTCCTTTCCTGTTTTTTAAGGCAAAAAGTTTGAAGTGGCTAGAACTTGTAACAGCATTTATGTCAAACAGCATTTTCTGAGACTGCCAGTTTTCAGAAGCAAGACTGCTTAGACTGTAAACGCTTGGGAGTGCAAATGCTTTTTCTAACACGCAGTTCATAGCAAAAAGAGGACCATGTGCTTAAAGGAAACTACAGTCATATAAATAAATAAATATTAATCACCATCATTATCAATCTTCCAGCAGTTTCCCATAGAATTTGTTGAAGAGGTAAGGAAAGGCTGCTGCTGACTGTTTAAGGATTTCCTTCTTTTCAAACTGAAAGTCACTAAAAGAAATTACTGTATAAACTTACCATGTCAAATCTAATCTAGTTGATGATTGGTAAATATTGGTATGTTTTTCTATCACTGAAATCTGCAGCAGAAGCAATTATGGAGGATACATGACATGCAAGACCAAAAGAAAAAAAAAATTGGCTGACATTGCTTTAATAATTTATCTCTGTGTTATCCCAAACCACAAGTGCCAAGCTTCATCACTGCTGGGATTTAAGGGCAATCACCACTTCCCATTAAAAACTTTGCACACTGCAGGATCTGCGCCTTAAGATATTTCCACATTCATGAAACAATGTACTAAAGTCCTCCAGCCTTGAAGAACATTTACAACCAGCCAGGACGGGCAAAAGCCCTGAGTGATCCACTGAATGCAGTCACCGTTCACTGACAGACTAGACAGCTGCGTGCAGTATACCACTTCTTGGTTTCAGGAATAAAAAGACTTATTTCAGCATATTTGGACTTAGTTTTACTGGAATACAGTTTCTTGCTGATCACTGCTAACATATTTTAGGAAGTTTTGCCTGGATGATGTTCTTAGTTTAGACCTGGATTTGCAAGGGAGCTCAGCTCTCAATGGTGTCCCCCAAATCTGGCTGCTTCATGGCCAAGAACAGAACAAAGTCCAAAATCCAGCACCTTATCTAGGTGCCCCTGAGCTGTTTTGAAAATTTGGCCTTGATCCCAGCCTGTCTTATTCTATCTCCGACCTTAAGAGAAAGAAACTGTATAGCAAACAGTCGTTCATGCCTCCAGAAACTGTTTGACCCTTGTACAACTACATCATCTTGCTTTTATCACAACAGCAGCCATTTTCTGTCCCTTTTGTAAATTTGCAATTCATTTAAGGCTGACCTAGAACTAAGCAAAACTGAACACAGATTGGGAGCGAAATTTTATCTTAAAAAATAAAGACAAAAGAATATTTAATTTTAAGTTTGTTCATCCATTTGTTTTCAATCACCCATTCTTTCATTCAAATCAATTCTAGCACTTCGGTGCTATTGATATACTGACAATGACGCAACTGAAAGGCCAAGTTGCTTTCCTGTCTGCTTTCTTAGAAAATATAGCATTGCATTTACAAATTGCCAACTCATTTTCCTGAGGTGTAATCAAGTGACACATTCGTTTGTATAGTGTATATGTTCCCCAGACCAGAATGTCAGAGCTCTGTGTGTGTGTGAGGGAGAGAAAAAGAGGGGCTCATTACCGTTCTCCACTGCCCCCAAATTAATTGATGCCATTACCTGTCAAAATACCACATAATTTCAAGAGTCCACTATTCCAAGTCCAATGTCATCCCAGAAAACTAGTTTAGTAACACACTTCTCATTATGTGATCGTAAAAGCTAAGTTTCCCACAAGGGACCATTCCTTAATATTAGCCAAGCCATCAGACTGACAAACTCTTTCTGTAGTTTTAACATATGGATTACATTTGAACTGACAGTGAGTTTTCTTCTGGACTGATACCCTGCCGCCCCCGTACATGGTTGTGTTTATAGGGTTCTTTGAAGCACCGCTGCCCTGAAATAAACTTTTAGTTTTCCTACAGGATTTCACACCAGCCAATTTAAATATTTTAATAATGAGTAAAAAGTTTAAAATGAAGATAAAGTACTGTGTCAAGCTGCAGACAGTGCTGACAGTTCAGAAAGAAAATGCTTTCTTTGCAGTATCCATCAGCACATCTGTGTCTTTATACTGTTTTATATCTCCGGACTGCTCAGGATTCCCCACGTCTTCCTCTCTCCGCCTCCTGCCTCTCCAAACCAAATCTTGCAGCAGATGTGTAAAGCAAATAGCCAGAACCAGCCGAAAGTCCACAGCAAAACCTGCCGCTGAATGTCCCACTAGAGGTCAAAAAGCTGTGCTTGACGGTGCCCAGATACACTGCAAATCAGCAAGGAGCACCGATCAGCTCCAACCTTGCATTTGCAAAGTTACCCCAGCAGGTACATGGGTGCAATGCTGGGGAAAGGAGAGAGCTGAAGCGTTCAGCATTAGCCTCCATCAAAGGCGGTGACAAAGCCAGACCGGCTACCGGCATTAACCAGGAGAGCATTTCTTATAGTCCTGACATATCTCCTGAAGAAAAAATTTAGCGCAACAGGCTAAGTTTAGAGCTCTGAACTTTCAAAAACTTACAGGCTTTTTGTGCTTTTAATGTGAAGATAAAAAGACTAACAGATTCTCCCTACATACACCACATTCTGGCAGAAGGAAATACTTCAGATTTCACGGTTCTCTGGGTTTCCGAGTGCCAGTCACTGTTTCTGTTTTTATTTATTTAATTGCTATTTAAAAATGAGAAATTTAGTAACATATTGTGTAGCTGATATGGCTGATAATGCCCTTTTTTAAGCTCAATTCTTGCTTTAGGGTAACATGGCAAAACAAGGTATCTTTACTTCATTAAGACAAGACTCTGCATTTAACCAAAACAAGAAAAAATGAATGCTGAAAAGGGAAAAAATAAAACTAACAAACAGTAAACTGATGAACAGATTACTGGTTATCTTTAGTCTGATTTTCCTGTATCTCCTTTTTTTTATGGTATGTTTTATTATTAGCTGAAGTAGGTAAATTCAGCTTTTCACAGAAATTAGAAAATGATATGAAAAAGCAGAAGCTAACTAAAATGAGAGAGGTGATAATATTCTTTATTCCACTGGATTCAATTGTGAGAGTCTTCAGCCAAGAACAAGAACAAAATACAGAACTGAATCTAATGAGAAATCTACTTAACAAAAATGCTTTTTAATGTAAAAGGTAAATTAGAAAAGGCAAAAAAGCCCTCTTTTTTTTCCTGCACTGTGGTGTAGCTTGCCTTACTGAATATTGCCATGTCTTATAGCTGAATTCTGTAAACATGTTCTGTGCTGATAGAGAAGGGTGCACTTTGCATTCCTTTCTCAATATGGTAAAGCTGTAACTTATACCTCTGACTTATCACAGCATTGAGAAACACATGTTTTCCCCTTATTTGGTAGCACAGAGCATCTGGAAAGGAAAAGGGACATGCTTCACAATACCAACTGTGAACAATTATCACAATAGACCTGCCTACAAAAGCTGGCATGGCACCCAGTTTGAGCAGGATATAAAGCAAAGCTGCTGAAGCACCCACCACTGCAGAATATCTGAAACTCTGAATTTCTCTGTCTAGAGAAAAAGGTGCAAGAGAGGATGGAGGGACTTCCACACAACATTCAGTATTGCGTTGAGGGTTCAGTCACCTGCTTTGCCACCGACTTCCCCATGAGCTGGCCCCCCAGTTTTCCAGTTCTCAGAGCAGGCCATTAACACTCCGAATTAAAAGGCCAAAATATATGGGTAGCTATTTCACGGTGGAAGGGTGAAAAATGATGCTATCACTGGCAAGTGAATTACACTAACATTAAAAGTCACAAAGCTGTATCATATTCTTACCCACAGTACTTTTCAGAGGGTGGGGAGAAGGCAAGGCAGATAAGGAGGGAAGGGCAATGCTATTTTTCCCATTAAAGAGGATTGAGTTGAAGGGCTGTATTCAAGAAAGAAATTAACTGCTGCTAAAACCATGGGAGCAAGACAGATTTTAGGCACCTCAGTACCAAACTTCCATCTAAAAAAACTGTGTTCACTTTTTTTTCCCACATCAGAGAGAAGTTCCTGAACTGGTGACCTTAAAGTTCAGAAATTTTCTGCTCTGAACAAGTGCAGGAACATCTCAGGTTGACCAGCATGAGCAGCTCTGTACCTAGTTTCTAGTCTGGAAGCTAGAGGCTTCTCCTGAAGTAGCATAAGCTGGTTTCCCCACACATACGCAGCAGCAGATCAACCTCCCTCCTGAATACCAGGACAGTACTTACTTTTTTAAAATTTAATTTCAATTTTCAAGATACAGCATAAAAGGTAATCATTTGGTGGGAGGAGCAACCATTCGGTGGGAAGACCTCTAACACAAAAAAGTGGAAGAACAAGGACTTGTTTCCCTTCTCCTCAAAAATCTAAACCACATCTCCTAGAGAGATCCCTTATCACTCCACCGTAGTCCAAGAGTTTTCCAAATGGGATAAACAAGCTACAAGGACTGTTAAACAAGTGATGTCTGAGCCTCTGAAGGCTTCCTCCTGTGCAGGCAAGCAGCTGGGAGCCACGGCTGTGGCTACAGCTGATGATGGCTTGCAGCCTTGGTTAGTCTGGAAGCTCATGGTCAGGGTGGTGCCAGGAATGAAATGTCTCCCAGGAACCAGCTCACATCTCCTGCCTAATTGCAGGCTTTAGCGTCTGATCACCAGACTTAGGGCATTTTTTTAAAATCTCATACTTCACATCCTAAGTTTTACTTGTATCCAATAGCAGTTTTGGTCACACACACACACACACACACACACACACACTAGGCTTAGGCTGAGCTCTAAGGAGGAGACAGTGGATATCAGGCAGAAGTCTGCTACAAGAGATGGCACTATCATTCCCTGTGGATAACTATCAAATGGACGCCCATCCCATCAAGAGCAGTCAGCGTGCTGCTATTACTAATACCGTAAAATAATCTTGTCAGAAGCGACTAGAGGGACCCTTCCCAGCAGAGCTTGCCGTGAAGGTGAAGAACTCCCACACAGTTAAAAGTCCAGTTCATCCCTCTGTGCCCCCTCCAACAGTAACAAAGGACTTTGCAGTTATCCAATTTCTCTGCGCAACTGAAGAAGGAGGCATTTTTAATACCATTTCTGAATGGAAAACTAACACAGAAGGCTATGACTTTTCCAAGACACAGATCCGACCAATGGTCAGAAGGGAAATTCCTTAGAAAGTTACTTTTCAGCAAGTTAAAGTTACTATCTCTTCTTCCCACCTCCCTGCAAATTCTGGATACTCTGTATCTAGAAACCAACTACATAGTTTCTCTCCCTCTTTCTCTCTCTCTTTCTATATATATATACATACACACAGTTGCCCATGATGTATCTAATAAGTCAATCTCAATTCTTCAGATCTTTACTCACTGAAAGATTGTTTTAAGAAAAAAACAAACAAACAAAAAAAACCCGAAAGAGAATAAGACCAAACAAATATTTCTTTATGGGTGCTTGCAAAGAAAACTACACAAATGGTTGTCTGGCACGACCAAGACAGGAGATGACAACCAAGGGAGAGAATTCAAGAATCTCAGAGGATGAAGCAATCCCTACTGTTTTGAACTGCACACATCAAGCCCGAGCTGGAGAGCAAAGGCTCCCTGGCAGGAGCTCCCGTGGAGTTCACTGTACGCTGGTGCAGCACGTGATGGTATCGCTGCCGCGCTCTTTCTGGTGAACTTTGTCACTGGAAGCCGCTACAAAACATTTACGATGTCACAGGGGCCTAGATCCCGGGGACACCCCGGGGAATATGATGGAAATGGTTTATCCCCCATGACACAGAGAAGCACCATAGTAGTGGGAGACTCTGATCATGCAACGGAGGCTGCACCAAGGCTCACTTAAACTCCCCCTGCAACTGAATCTGGGTTTGTGTCTATACACCTAAACCATCGGGGATTCATATAATCTCCTGTCTTTGATATCTGAACCAGCTATCTTTAAAAAGAGACGTTCCAGTTCAATCAGATAGAAGTGGCTTGATTCAGGATTTACTATATGGAAATCCTGCAGCCAGCAAACTAGTCTATGTGATTACAGTACTATCTTCTGGATTTAGCCACATGGGAATCAATATTTCCATCCTTAAGATGTTAAAGTAACAACTATAAAAATACTTGTAAAGTGTCCTAAAATGGGATCACGCCTTTAATCCTTGTTAGTGGTTGTTTTTTTGTTTTTAATTTCATTTATGTATCACCATTTACCAGCATCAGTGAGGTGTTCAGTAAATAAAAGAAGAGACAAAGGCAAGAAAATCCCACATGAAAAGGCATTTTCGTTATGAGAAACAAACAAACCAAGGAAAATATCAACTGCAGCAAGGCATGCCCATATATTGAAATGCACTCCTTCAAAGAAACAGATTACTGATTACAAACGACACAGCAGCGACATACACATTATGGAGACTAAAGCCTGTCTTTTATTCTCTGTCAAAAAGCATAATGAACTGAATACTGCGATGACAGAGGCAAAGAGGGTTTAGTGATTCATCGTCAAATGCCATCATAGTATGGAAGGCCTGCTTCTCACGTTACTTTAGGGTAGCAAGGAGTTTGTAAGGGTCGATTTTATTCTTCTAATATAGATAGCAAAACATGGTATCTTTGTTTGTCCTTTTGTGGGCAGGTTGACTCTAGCCACACAGCAAAAACGTTCACAGAAAAGCCTCGCTCCCCCACTAACTGAAATCTGTGTCTGTTGGATGTCACTGATAATACACTCAGTCCTGACAACAACAGCAGCTGAAGCAAAAATGGCAGGTAGAAGCGGGGGGGGTTACGTTAATTTTTCCAGGAATATGAAGGGCCGTGGTTTTCCCCCTAGACTGTAATTTCGGCAGCACATAAGAAACCATTTTCAGGCAGATTCAAGTGTGAAGAAAAGCACCGTAGGAACAAGGCAAGCACAGCTGGCGCTGCCTCCTTTTATAGTGGTGACAAAATACGTTCTGTGCTCAGAGATGCCTGATATTTTGTTATCGTTTTCCCTAGAACAGATGAATCACCAATTCTAGAGATTAAAAAGGCAGGTCAGATCACCTACACTTACCAGCCTTCTCCGCACCAAACAGCTCCTCCCACGGCGCGGGCCTGCGAAGCACACGAGCCACCAGCGATGCCCCTTCGCAGCCCCAGCCCTGCCGCCCCCCCGTGCCACCCCAGCGCCTAAAAGCTACGCGAGGTCAGCCAGGGCCACTGCCTGGACAGAAAGAGCTGCAGGCAACACGAAGCCATCCAGCAGGACGCACGCACGAGAGGTGCAGGGCGCCCCTCAGCCCGCTCTCTGGTCGACATCACAGGGAGCGGCGGCAGCGGCCGCCCCAGCGCCGCACCGGGGCCACGCTTCTCTCGGGCGTCCCGCTCCTGCCTGGAGCCGCGAAAGTTCTCCACCACCTGCCATCATGAAAGATTCCCTCGTGCTTTTGGGGGAGGAGGGTTAGCCCTCCTGACCCAACCAGGTAATTACTTTTTGCCTATTTAATTTCCACCTGGAGTTTCAGTTTCCTCACTTTCCAGCCCAAATTACTTTGCGTTCCTATGAGCAGCTGTGTTTCAGACTAAAGGGCGCTGTATGTCACAGTTTATCAAAGCGATCCCTAAAGAGAGCGGAGAGATCCTTTGGGAGCAGACTGCACTAAATATAGCCTAATTACCAAACAAAAGCGACTCATGTCAGAATAGAAAAATCACTCTTGGGAGAACATATTTTAAAATCCATTTCCTGATTCTTCTCAGGATCCATAAAGGCAGTCCAATTTATAAAAGGAAGCACCACGCAATATGCCAGGAGATTAACAGGGAAGCAACACCCAACGCGCTTCTCTCCTACGGCAGTTTAATATCACTGCAATTTCATTGGCTTCGCTTGCTTTACGTTCAATTCACCACGAGGTAAGAGAGAGAAACTCGGAGGTCTCCCCACTCTCCATCACCGAACTGACTGTCTCCCTGTCCTTCAGCCACAGCTCAAAGGAAACGCTTCCAAGGAAAATGACAATGTGCTCAAAGCTGGCACCACTGGGCCTGCGTGAAAGTAAACTTGGTAGGGCTTTGTGCAAACACCTTATTGATAAAACCTTTTTTTTTTTTTTAACTCAGAGTCTGGAATTCAAATAAGCACAAGGCGAAATTCATTTGATATAAAAACGTCATGTGTTTTGAATGTAATGTTTTATTTTTTTTTTTTGTCCTAAGTGATTTGAAAATGAGGCCAGCTCTGGTCAAAAGGTTCATAAGCCACGGCAAGCCTCATCTGAATTGTAAGTCTAGTCTGAAACCTAAAACCGGACAAAAGTTTGATCTAATTCGCAGCTCTGTTCCAAAGGTGTCACACTATTCACTAAAACCCCACTGAACATCCTGCTGGTGTCTCCTCAGCTGTTCATGCTGCCCTCCCATAAAGATGAAAATAGTGCAGGTACACATTAATTGTAGTGCTATACATCTCCTACAGGAGGGAAGAAACTTGAGACAAAAAAACAAAGAAGCTGAACTCATTTCCATTTGCAAAGAACTGCTTTACTGTCTGTCTGCAAATAAATCTCCTTAGTAAATAGCTCCAAGGTTGAACTAGAGAATACTGTATGGATCAAAGAATTCATGTCTTCCTGCGTAAAGTGAACAGGCCTCAAGCTCACTTGTTTGTCTAAAACAATTAGGGCTGCTATGAAAAGGAGGGGGCAGGGACAAATAAGCCACAGCTGATTTTACTTTGCAAAATATTTAGTGGGGGGGGGGGGCGAATTAATAACCGGTCAGGCCCCCAAACAGTCTAATCTTTGTCAATTGGTGCCAAATTATGCAAGGTGCTGCCAATTCTGGTTGTCTAACAAATCAGTACCAGTGTACATTACTTCTAGGCTGAAGCCTGATTGATTCTGGTCATTATTTGGGCTGATCTCATTTGCACACATGGAATCAATATGCAGGCCAGATGTTCATTTGCAGTGAACCGCCGAGTGAAACTACTCATCTACACGCAACTTTAATCCTGCGCTGCAGCACTATGGCCCCATCGCTTCTCCTCACCAATACGGAGATTCATACAGCCCCAAAATCTATAAAACATTCTGCTAATATTTCTGTCAGCTGAATGACTTTTACAGTACTATATAAAGTTGACAGATAATACATGCCAGTCCTAATTTGAGATAGACTTTTCTTTTGGGACTTTAACCATTGAACAAGCAAACAGATCGAGCAGTAACATTTATTACGATGCATAAATCATTTTCCTGCAACTACTACAGGTCTTGCCTGAGGGCAAAACTTCTGAGTAGCCTATGAATCCTAATACACTGGATAAGTTACCAAATTGTATTGTCATTCTTCCATTTGCTTATCAGAAGCAAATTCATAAAGCTTTTCAAAAGTAATTCTCACAACCATTTTTTATACACGGCCTTTAAAAAATATGTACCAACAATCCTTTCAGCAGGAAAAAAAAGTTTGAATTCCTTTTTTTCTGACCAGCACAGTTTGTAAGGGCAGTTTTATGATGTTTCTCCTGTGGCAAACTTAAGTGAAAATGCCCATTAATTCAATATAGGCATCAGGCTAATTGTATTCCACTCCATCAAAGTTCACTGAAGCAACCCCATGTCCTATTCTGTACCTGTGTTCCTCTTTTTAACCTAAGTTCTGTGTAAAGAGGGCTTGTGAGCCCACATGCTAGAGTGACACAGGGACAGGAACTTAGAGGGAATCCCTAGAATCACATTTTCATGTAGAGGTTGGTCCTGTTAAATTGTGAGATAGATACAAAAGATCTTTAATATGTGTAAATGAAATGTGTAAATGAGAATCTGGGGCTAGATTTTTACAGTGACTATGGGATTAGTGTATAATAGAAATAATATTAAAATACTTTTGTTACTGAAATCTAAGGTGGGGTAGGTTTAGATTTTCCACTTACAGATGAACTGCAGATGAAACAACTATTTTAAGCAGTGAATCATTCTTTAAAATTGCTCAGTCATTCTTTAACTAATCTATAGTCAAAATTCAAGGAAAAAAACTCAGACATACTATTTGAAGAGTAACACCGACTTCCCCTTTAAAAGAAATCACTAAAGTGACCATCATTGTCTCTTCTTTAAAGTTGTTTACACTTTCTGGGAAATATATGCATGTTTTAACTGCCTAACACAGATTTCTCTTTTTTTTTTCTATTAAAAAAAAGATTTTCCTTATGATGATGATTCCGTACTTCAAGATCCATCTGTTTCCTCTGGCTCCTCTGCCATTTTGGCCTCAGTGGGGTCCTTTTAATTGCATTTAGCCTTATCCTGGATTGTATGAGCCTATTCCCAAGGATGTCTGGTTTTCATCAGGTAATGACCATTAATTCTGGCTGCATTTCCTTCTAAATCTTGTTGAATGGCATAAGAAACAGAAGCTTTATGTCTTTTCTTGTATGCCCTATTTTTTTGGAAATCATGATTTTCTGTGGGCTTGGACTGAAGGTTGGTTCATCCAGAGGCATGGAGATGGCCCTCAGACTAGAGAATCTTTTTCTATCTCTACGCCTTCTTCTACCGTATATCATTATTGATCTTTCCTCTGTTATTCCTATGCCCATTTCATTCACAGAACTCCAGGTCATTCCAAAGTATTTGTATCTGCATATGTAGCTGGAATTTATTTTACTTAAAGGCAGAAAGTCTATTAGATGTAGGAAAGCACAGCTTATGGTACTGCCACAGGTCCTCCTTTGAGTCTTACAAATCCAACCTCAAAAGACTCTATAACTTAAGTAACATTTATAGGTTTCCAGTTCTGTAGCCAGGGCTAATGTCTTGTTATGGCAAGTTTTACTTTTATGTGATCTGGTAACAGTTAATAGAGGAAACATAACAGCAGAACACATCTTAGTAAATGCAATCTCACTGTCTATAACTTACATGCGTGTGTTAGTATGTGCATGTATACGTTGAAGGACTAACCTTATTTTCTGATGTAACCACAAATGATTTCAACACCTTAAACAGCATGGTTACTTTTGTTAAATAATGCTATAAGGATTAGAGAGAAAAAAAAAATTGTAAAATTGGTGATCTGAGTTTTAAAAAGCAATTCACCTTTAATATTGTAGTTCTAAATGTCTCATCTGCAGCTGATTTGCAGGAAAAAAACAAAACTAAACTAAACTAAATTTTACCACTCAAAGAATGACAATAATTTTTTTATATTATAGTTGGACAAAGGATTAAAAGCTTTGATAAGTACAGATCATAATAATGGGTTTTGTCTACACAGAAAATTAAAGCGGGTGAGTTCTGTTCATTTGGCACAATTTTCCATTGTCACTGCAGTTACATTACTTTGCCATGGTTACCAATCAACTTTAAATTCCCCTAACCAATATTTTACTTAAGCTGCACTCTTCGAACGAGGCCGAGCAGCTCTGCTGCGCTCTCAGGACAAGTGCTGGTTTCGGCTGCCTGCGGGACCATGGCGCTGACATCATCAGCGCAGAGGTTTGTCCTCATTCCAGCCTCGGAGATTTTTCACCAGAAGCAAAAGAAACCAGTGTTTCTGCCTTCTCCTAACTATTGCCATGTAGCTCAGAAAAATCTCTGTACATCCTACCACAGAGATAACTTCTTTTTGCGTGTTCCTGATTTTGATAAGCAGGCAGTTATCTCAAAATGACACAACAGTATCAGCAGGGTGATTTCAGTTGGTTAGCTTGGACTTCATCAATAATGATCTTTACACTCTGAGCATCCAAGAAAGTTTCTTGTTTTTTTCCAACAAATACAACTAACTTTTCAAATTTATAAAATTCTTTCCTAGCTATTTGCACTGATTCTGCTACTGAAAAAATATAGTACAGTATCTCAGAGATCTACGTTCTTTATCTGCAGTGTGGTTAGACTGAACTATTGTATTACTAAATACATAAGCTTTTATTATTTTTATTATTCTGTTATAGAAAATAAACATCTAAATCTTCTTCCATTTTTAATAAAGAATGGAAGATATGCAAAAACAAATGTCTTTTTAGACAAACTGTTTGAGCAAAAGGAATGAAGATTTAAATCCATCCATATCTTATCCCCTGTCCCCTCTTTTTCCTCTTCAGTATAGCTCTGCAGCTCTGCAGGTTTTATCTTGACATGTGAGACTAAAGAGTTAAGCAAATGTAATTTTGTAAGGATCTCCACTTGCAATGACAACCACGGGTGGATTATACGCAAGAGTCTGAATCAGGGCCCAGTCTTTACAGAAAGAGAAAGGGCCCTGTTGCAAGAAAAAGGGAAATGATTTTCCTAACAAGTGACTAGGACAACATCACTGTATAAACAAACAGTTCTGTTGAACAAATCCTTGGATTTTTAGGATGTTTTTTGTGGTCACTTTTATCGGTAAAGTTAAAAATAAAAAGATTGAAGTCAGTGGGTCAAGCTAATGCAACTAAAAGGAGAGCCAAGTATATGACATAAGTTATGCTACATTTTCCTTCCACCTCTGCTGTATTTTGTACTAAATGAAGACAGAATTTGGTCATTTTAATTGAAGAACCTTTGCGGGTTTGCATTTTGCTGAGCAGCAAATGCTCAGTACATTGTACATTAGGCCTGCAATAGGTGGATTTTCTAGGCAAACATTAAAGATGAAGGAGAAATAAATAATAAACAGGGCTCAGAGTAGTCTCTGCACTTCAGCATTTTTGTCCGGTCACTACATGAAGGGATCTTGTTCTCATTTCAGCTGAAAAAAAAGGTACATTTCCAGAATGCCAACTGACTGATCACCTTCTGCAGTCAGACTATAATTCAGGCTTCTCTCCAACGCTCAGTAATCTGCTGCTTCTAAGTCATAAATTGTAACGCAACAGTTTCCTGGGAGTTAGTCTCTTGGGTTCAACAAAGTATTTTAAACTTCTGCAGATGACAGCATCCCCAGCTGTCAACTTCTAACTGAGAAGGGCTTTTATTAGGCTTGAAATTCCCTTCCATTAAGTCATATACTGAAGTCTGACCTTGGCTCTACTCAGTTAATCCCACATCCTCTGCTTAGGGCTTCTTCTTCTGCTCATTCAGTCAACTGGACTTGGTCTATTGCCGTCATTTGTTCAATTTATCAGTATCAGATCCTTTTTTTTTCTCCTGAGCCAAAGATCTTTGATGAAACTTTCTATCCTTCTGTCTCTTTTCTGAATGTCAAGGTTATCAGAATTACAGTTTCAGATCTTGATGTTATAATGTTTTGTTATACAGTAAGGATAAACTCTTGGGTCCCAATTCTGTAACTACACGACATTCAAGCAGAAGTGAACCTGTCTTGAACTCTAAACTGGCTTTTCATAGATTTAATGCGGAACCACAATGTTTCTGGAAATATTTGCCCCCTCTGGCCCCGATTTTCTCTCTCTCTGTGGTAAATTAAGTCTAATATTACCATGTATCTCAATTAACATGACATTTTTAGCTTTGATAAATTTGCAACTAACTTTTTAATTTTTAATTAGATTATTATGTAGACGCACTTAATGTATTTCTGTAACTGACACCTATGCCAACAGATTTAAAAAGTGTCTGTTACGAAGTCAAAGTTAAATTAGCTTTCGCTGCAAATAAAAGACATATTAACTTATAATTTGCTTAGAAAGCCATATACTGCATGATCACTATTTTTCCAAATGTGAAGCCACTAATTTTTTAATATGGGATATTTCCACTTTTACTTTATATGAAAGTCCCTTAGCTCCTTATGCACACTGTAAATCACTTCTCATGCCTTTGACCTCATTACAATTCAAAGTCCCATAATCAGTGTTAATGGGAAGAAAAATTTATATTTAATTTCTAAAGCAAATTTCTCATATGAGAGCCAATATTCATTGGAACATATTTGCCATCAGCTTATGGCCTGTTGCATGTAGCAGATGATAGGCCATCTCTGAAGTAATGGGTTATAGTAATAACAGAAGGCTTTGCATGTGCTTTTCTCGAAGTTTGTTGCTTTTTTCTATACTAAGAAATAATGATTTAATTGACATAATTGCCATAGGTAGTCAATGGGAAATGTGTGGAGCAGGGTATATCAATCCAGAAAAGGAGTTTTTTCCTATTTTCTATTTAATATGGAAAATGACATCGACAAAAGGGAAATGGGATGTGATTAATTCTCCGGGAAGAGATATTTGGATGAATTTGTAATACATTTGATCCCTTAACCCTGCATTTATCATGGCACATAAAACTGGTTTCTTCTGGAAAAGTACATATAAAACATAAAACTCATATTGCAGTTTCAATGGCATAAGTACAACTTTTCATGAACTGAGCTACTCTGGATATACTTAGCTACTCTTTCTAACTAAGATTAAAATCTGACCCATAGACTTTTTTGTTTCATTACAATTTTTACAAAGCATAGATTGATCCAGAAACACAACTGCTTTCACGTATCTAAAACTCTCATACATTGGTCTTCTTCATCCATTATTTTAAGTTCTCCTAGATAGTAAGACTAAAACTGTAAAGTCTTTGTCTTTGTATTTTCTGCAGTAGGAATATTCACAATGAATCCTGATTCTCGTTGTTTCCTCTAGGCATTTTTACAAAGTTTAAGTGCAATAGAAAGATACAATTGGAACTCCACGCTCACTTTACTAACAGACATATTATTCCATGTTTTAGAATCAAACTGAATATTCTTGCTAAGTCGGTTTCTTTTCTTTTCTTTTCTTTTCTTTTTTTTTTTGTAATAACTGAAGGACTATCTTTCCCACTGTATTGCTATATTGAATTCACTGAACTATCCAAAGCAGGAGAAGTTCTCAACAGAGAAAAATTAAGTAATAGAAAAAACAGCAATAACTTTCATAATGGCTCTCCTGCAATAAACGAGGACATCAATTACTGGATAAGGATGGCCTAGTGTGACAACCATTCTGTCAGCAAACTTTATCTGTCAGTGTCAGTGTCATAATCTGCAACTAAGCTTATAGGTGCCTTAAAAATGACATTGATAGGATGAAGACAATTTGCATAAAAATAAAAATACTAAGAGAAAAAGAAGCACATTTAGAAACATGCAAAGAAAAGAAATTGCAATAAAGAAATCTGTCGAGTTTATTCTGCATTTCTAAAGCTTTTGTATTATATAGATGAATTTTAATTAGTACAAACTAGTGTCCCATAGACCATCTTCATTCTTATTCATTTTCCTGGAGACTTCTTCTATTCACCTGCAAGGTCAGACTTTACATGAAAGGTGCATTAATTATGATTAACATATGATATAATAAATGGTCATGGGAGTGTTACAGAATCTAATAAATCAAGAGGTTGCTTATTACCATAAATAACATTTTCTGCTGTGGTGCTTTTGACACTAACAGATACTGCTTTACACTAGAAACTGGTGATTTAAATACCCTCCAAAAGCATTAAAACTAGCACTCCACATTTGATATTTACACAGTAGCATTCCATTTCCTATTTTTTCTTCAAGAACGCAGGGTGAAAACATAATATAATACTTTGGTGTGTTTAAGTTCACTTAACACTGCCTCAAACGTTAGCACTTTTACAATTTAATTTTCTGGGATTCTTTACTAAAAAAAGTTTCAGAAAATTCTTTAAGAATCAATTAAGATAGATAGAAAAAATATTTCTCTTTTTCCTTGTTAAATAGAAAATTATTTTAAGAGCTGTAACACTACGTGTCTCCAGTTTAAAATTTCTCACTTCCACTAGGATGAGAGCCATAAAGCAAGCCCCAGTGTCTGCAGAGCTCTTACTAACTCTCAGGCCTGAGTCCACTTTGTTATCTGGCTTTGATTGTTCAACAGCCCTGTTTAAATAGACACATATTTGTATATAATCGTTAACCTGAACAGAGATTATGGTAACAGTAATGTTGCAAATCTCCTTGACAGAAACTACTGGCAAGTTCTGTCATTTGTCTCTAGAACAATTCTATTGGAAACTCATGGATTAGTTTTAATAACCAGAATGAGCCAAAATGAAACTGCCAAAGATTTTGAGTATTTTGCACACTAACATGGATTAACCTTCAAGGTTCTTATTACCATTTAGATAGATATTCCTAGCTGCTGTCTTAGGTCAGCAAGTACTCAAATCATTGAAACAGCTTTACATTACACATGCTGTAGAGAAACGCAGCAGCAATGTATGTATTCCCTGAAAAAGATTAAATCATGCACTACACCTTAACAGCAATGGAGTATTTTCTTATGTGAAAAAGGCTGCATCCTGCTTAAATCTCTCCTCACGCTTTGTACTCCCTTTCATCAATATTTCTCTTGAACTGGCAAGTTTTCATTACCATGATGTAAATGTAAATGAAAGGGGTTCTTTTAAAAAGATTTTTCTCAAGTTTTTTTGTTTTGTTTTCCTATTTTTTTAAAACAAACCAAAGGTCCCAGTTAGTGCCATCAACAGATAGCACTAATACTGTAATCAGATGGCAAGCTTTGCTATCAAAGATCCTTACAACGGCTCCAATTCATCTGCGAGCACGTCAGCTCAGTATTGCCCTCTCTAATTCACGCCGTTTATCTCATTCTCTCTCCCTACGGGGAAGATATTGCACCATTCTTGGTATGCTGAAATCTAGCTCTCATCCTGGCCGCAATACGGAAGGAGATAAATGGACCATTTTGCACAGCACAGTTAGTGCTTCAGATAGTACACCAGTTGTTTACTACGGTTATTATTCTTATTAGCAATACATGATTTCTGCTAAATACGACATCATCACAATTTGAAGACTGCTAAACTGAAAGGCCTAGCAGACAAGAAAAGAGACAGTATTTCAAAGCTGGATAAGATCAGTGCTTCTGAAGTAGGTGATGCAAACAAACAAAAAGCAACAGCAAATGTATTTTGGTACTTGTATACTTTCTTCATTGCAGGGAGACTACTAAATAAATTGAATTTTTAAGCCCAGAAGATGTGAAGGAGGTCAGTTTTAGGATTAAAATTGCCATAGATTAAGATTGACACAATCTTATGCCATATTATGTATTCATATTACAATATTTAACCCTCTGTTGAAGTTAGTGCTATATTTCAAAATACAAATACAAGTCTTTATATATTTGTGGCATATAAAGTTTTGATGGGATAAACTTTTAATTTCTGGTAATGAGTTAGAAGAGCAATTTAAAATACATGAAATAAACATTTTTGAAATGTGACAAATGCTCTAATACCTTGGCAATAACGTTGTATGTAAGCTAAGGCCAAGGTGAAACAGAAACTTAAAAACATCAGTTCTCTGACATAATTACCGAACATCTGTTGATCCAGAATATTTTCCTTTCATGTTTCATGATAAGCCATGGTTCACATAGCCCTCTATTATGGTCATACTTATTTCCCATTTTTGATATCCTCTTGACTGGTAGACACTGATATTTAAAGCAGTGAACCCTTGCCAAATACAACCACTGTGTTTTTGTCTTCATAGCACACTAAAAGGCATATCTGCTTTCTCCCAAGATAGCCTTGTAGGCAAGTGAGTAAAGATGCAAAAATTATTATCTGGTAATTTAGTGACTATTGTTGATAGCCAAAACTAAGAGATAATGCAACTTCTATTGGATATGAATAAGGAAGATGAGCACTAAACTTGAAGCAGCTCCTAAAGATGCCAAGGAGGATCTTCTAAGGATTACAGTGAAGGATGGATAATGCCATACTGAAGAGTCAAAATAAAGAGTAATGCAGTAGGAGGGAGGAATGCTTTGATGGAAGGATGTGCCATAATCCCTTTTTCAAACTAACAATAGTCCTTTTAGGATATCAATGTATTTAGGTGACTTTGGTTGCAAGGAGCCTTATGAATGTCTCTGAACAGTATTTTCAGACCAATCATAACTGAAACCTTTATCTCACATCCATGGAGAGATAAAATATAAGAAACTTTATTCTTAAAATGTTTATAGTAGGAGAATGCTTTTCTCTCAGTACCAAATGTGACAACAGTGTTGAACAAACAACTTAAGCTCTAAGGGCTACACAATCACAAGATGCTTAATACAAAGAATACACTAATCCTATTTCATTGCAGAAGCTGGAATTAAAAATGTGTTTCAGTCACACTGCTTGCAAAGCAGGAACAGCAAGATGCCTTTTGCCATTATTTCCTTATAAATCATGGTCAAAGATACTAGTGTTCTCTAATGAACCTCCTCTTGTATTGCTAAAAAATACACAGGTTTCTCCCTTTATCCAAACGATTCTACATGTGTATCTGCTAGCATTTTCAGGCTCCAAAAGATCATTTATGACAACCAATTGCTCTCGGTTACAGTTTTCAGAAAAGAGGTGAAAAAGTAAGTTGATATTGTAACTAAAAGACAAGCCTATCTAGTGTTATAGAAGCAGTGTCAACACAAAAGACTCAAAACAAAGAGGAAGCCCTGGACAGTTTGGGTGCTGTTTAATCAGTGACAAAAACTTGCTGGTGTTTGTTGCATTTAAATGTTGGATGAGGACATGCTCCTAATTCATATACAGTACAAGTAGGAAACACATAGGAATAACATGAACACATTTGAACAGCACTAATAAGTCTTATGTACTTATTCTAATCTGTGCAACCTCTGTACTATATACGCCTTCTTTTTCAGTGAAATTCAATATGAAAAAATCCTCACCCCCAAAATCTGGAGAAACGAAAGAGAGAAAGAGAGAAAGAGAGAGAGAAAATGAGAGAGAAAGAAAGGCAACAAGATAACTGCAAAATAGTCACATAAAGCCTATGTAAAACCAAATTAATAACCAGGTCAACCTAGAAATCACCATCTAACTGCATGAAACAAATAAACGTACCTGGGATGTGAGTCAGTCTCTGTCGTGTAGGCACTTATCTCTCATTATTTGATTTGTAGTGGAAAGTATTGATGCCAAGCATGCATTTAGATAGTATGTAGCAGATGAACAACATACTCTGTAAAACAACTTAATGGCAGAGGCAGGTAAGTCTGCATAACTTAACAGTCAGAATAGTCTCAACAATTAGAGATAGTTCCTGCAAAAACTATTGTTGCAGGAAGCAGATTATTAGGGCGAATCATAGAAGCTGCATGACTGTTAAATGAAAACTGCTTCTTTTTAAAGGTGTTGAACACCATCTCTTCCCATTGCCTTCTAACTTGCAAGAACAGCTAATCATGCTTAGAAAGAAGACACAGTTAACTACTGCAAAACCCAACCATGCCTCTCCACAAAATAGCAGATCAGGGAGGCCACTAAGAGAAGGCTAGTTTGTTTGCTTTAAGGACCCCTATGGAGTGTTCTCAGATCATGGCTTAGAAAAGCAGATGTCTAAAATCACAAAAAACTCCCATCACACTGTAGGCTAGTGTGGACAGTCTCAGAAGCAAGTCGAGAGACTGAACATAGCAGCACTTTGATTTTACCCTTCTTTCTTTCTCCTCCAAGTTTGAGCCTACTATAAAAGAAATGTGGAGGGAATTAAGCACTAAGCAATACACAAGACGGTGTCATCACCCCTTATAAACATTGATTTTCCTCCGAAATAACAATGTGAATTTCACATTTACATATTTAAACAAGCTCTTGATTACTATATAGAAGGCCTACCAGCAGGTCAGCCCTGGTGCATGAACGCATACAGAACAAGTTGAAGAAACAGGGAATACAATACTGGTAAACCTTTATTCACTCAGTGGACACAGAGAGGAGTTGATATCCAGCCGCTGTCCTACACTTTGGGAAAATGTTCAGTGTGCTGAGCCGCCAAAAGCACTTGTGCTGAGTGACAGAACTGAAAGCAAAGCTGTTCCTGGACCTGCTGTCATAGACTGACACTGGCACAGACACCATTACCCTGCTTTGGAAGTATTTTATTCCTTTTATTGATCTAACTTCAAAAAAACAAAATAAAACAAAAGTATTTTTTACCTGAGTAAAAAATCTGGCCTGTGCTATATTTATTAGCTTTAGGAAATATCTGCCAAGTCTGTCTAATTAAATCCTTCAGCTTTAAACTACCAAATTTTGGTACAATTTTTTTCACTAGATATTTTTTACTTGGACTCATTTACTGGGCCTGAAAATAGGATAAAGACCTGAGAAGAGATCTGCTGTACCACTAAGCAAGGTACAGAGTTTATAAGAAAAGGTCTAGGGGTCTCAAACACTTCCAAGTTCCATGGAGGTAGCTCTGAAGTAACCAAAATTTTCTGTGGATCTCTGGAAATAGGGGTCTCCTGAAAGCGTTTAATCACCTCTGTATTACTCCAGCTTACTCTGGGTTACCAATCTTAAATTATATTTAGCAATGGATTTTTTTTTCTTTTAAATAAAGAAGTCTTACAAATTCAAAGGATTTAGAGATACAACCACACAACCTGTCTAGAACTGTTCCTTTTACACCAAAGTTTACGCCCAAGACTCTTTGGGATGATACTGGGGTAGAGGAAAAGAAGGCAAATCAGAGCACTGTCTTAAGTCTAATGGGAACACAGAGGATTCAAAAAGAAAACAAATATGAAAACCCAACAAAGTTTGCTAAGTGTAAAAGGAGAAAGATTATGAGTGAAAGCAATTGGCAAATCGCTAAAAGGGCTTTACCAAACTAAAGCATAATAAAAGAAATTGCAGAGTTGATTGGACTCTTTGACTGTGGTGCTTCAAGAGAAAGTATTGTTTTAGAGACAGTGTCTTCTGAAGGCTCTGAGAATGCTTTTGAATGATGGGAGCTTCTAATGCATTGGAGGATGCTGGGGCTTTATCGAATACTCCTACCAAAGCAATCTCCAGACCTGCCACATAGAAGTCAGGATTAGTGCTAACTATGATAATATCCAAGCACTGCTGTAGCAGAGAAACTAGTTCATACTATGGATAAAGAGAAAGAGCAGAACAGCAATGTGAGGAGTATCTCAACTGGATGCTTCCCTTAAACAGCGCCTAAACTGAAGCAGCATATTCGTTATTCCCCCTCTTACAGAACTGAGTGCTCTCTTCTCTATTCATATGGGCTTTTTTGATCTATTTGGGTATCTCTACACTCATGGGAAATAGCAATCAAACAGTTTCTCTAGCTCCCTGAGTGTGAGAATTACAATTCTGCCTGGCCCTTGCTGCTGAAATGAGGAGTTCTTCCCTATTCTGTTTCAGATGTAATAATCTGTCAGTCTGGGCCATGAGGGATTTTGCAAGCCACATTTTACTACATTTAGGGTACATAGAAATGAGGAGGGTACATGTATCCACATGAACAAGTATGTCCTAATGCAGGAATTGTACACTAGATCCTCGATGTGCCCTTTTGTCATTCAAGTATTAGATCTCTCTTAGGCCAAAGCTGAAAGTTCAGCAAATTTTGACCCAAATGGCACCTCCATTACTTCAGACATATTCAATGAAATGGCATCGCTTATTTAAATAATCAATTCACCTAAATCTAAAGCTATCAACATGGCAGCTTGGGAGAGGTTTTGAGATAAACCCTTGGCTTCACAATCTTGCCCATCTGTTTCTGGTTGGGTTCTCTTCTGGTCTTTCTTTAGCATCTAAGAGATGGAAAAGGAGAGTGGGAGTCAGACAGATATTCTGGCTGCTCTTCATCTTGGACTTGGATGTTTTGTGCAATCCACTGGCTAGAAGAATGACCATAAGATTCAATTCTACACTGCCTCTCATTCTGCATCCATAAGTGTCTAGACCTGTCGGTGGAGGTCTGAACACCTAAGTGGTAACAAAACTGTAGCTACCGATGAAACAGACAATTATATACCTGTCAAAGCAGAAAATATCAGGAGTAACTGGAAGTTTGAATCCCTGTCTGTGAAGTAAAACAGATCATAAACTCAAAAGCAAAAAACAACTAATTATCAATAAATCCAGCTAAGCAGTACTTCTTAGATAAATTACAATAATCAATCAGTGTAATCACAGAGAGTCATACACTGATCTTCATTGCTCGTAGCTATAATTAACCTTCTTAACAAATGATAACAAAATGCCTAAATCTAGATGCTTTTAGAATTGGCTATAGATGCCAATAAAGCACACATTATCATACCAATGTCTACATATTTCCTGAAGCAACTTCACAAAACATCTTTCATCATCTCTCTTAAATTCAAGTTTGGAACTGGGAGGGGAAAAGAAACAGCCTTATGTATCGCTATTCTACAAAGTTAAGCAATTATGAATTTTGCAACAGTAATTTTTTCCTTCTATACTACTAGCCTTCTGGTGTTATCTCTATGAGGCTTCTAATCTAGCAAATCCCTTGTTCCAGATACAGACACAGTCTCTGGGACGGTGAGGACTTGCTAGCAGCCTTTTCCTGCATTACAAACAGCATTTATGCAATACCCCACAGTGGGCCTGCCCTCTTCTTTGCATTTGGTAAACACTCCCTAGCAGTGCTGCTCTGGGTATGCTATTTGCTCAGGCAGATGATGCGCTCTGCTCATGTAGGGGATATTTCTCTTGGTTTCAGGTTCTGAAGGTGATTCTCCAGTTTGGGAATGTGTGTGAATCCCAGAAGTCATCACTGTATCCCCCAGCCCATGTAACCCAGCCAGAAAAACATGACAGTAATAATCATGCTTCTTTGCTGTATCACTTCTATCAAAGCTACTACAGAAACTGTGATTATAACCAAATTCCTCATGATCTACTTTTAAGTGCACACCCCTTGCTATCTCCTGTGCTTTCCAAGATTGTATTATCATAAAAGGAGCCAAGTGATTATGCTACCTATTTACCAGAGTGATGTTTCATTGTTTCTATTAATAATATATTAAACAAGCCAGTGCTGAATGTTTTTGAAAAGCCAAGAGTTCTATTTGTTTGCGTCAGTTTATTATTTGAGAAACAGGAGTTGCTACACAAGCTTCGTATGCCTCAGAAGGAAGACAGTAAGATGGATACGCTACAAAAAGAGAGGTGTAGAAAAAGTTATGTTAGTTGCTAGTCATGTCATTGACCTGCTATCTGGCTATATATGGATGACCATGCTTCACAAGCTGGGTTTGCTTTGGGATTCCTCAGTTTGGTCACAACATTTAGAGCTTTAAGGCCTGTTTTTCAAAGCGGCTGAATGCTCTCAACTACACCTGATGCTACTGGGAGCTCTACACTCCCACCTCTCCAGAAAAAAACAAACCAAACCAAAAATAAAAGGAAATGGAGTGCTCCCAAAAGCAAAAGCTAGAGGTTTAAAAAATCTCAGTCTCAGCTTGTTTCTGTATACTAAAGTAGAGATTACATCAGTCCAGTTTTTCTACATTACTGAGACTCCTAGATGAGATATTCACTACCAAGATACCATACCATCAAAATGCTTTCAAAAAGTGCTTTCTTTATTTCTTCTTCCATGCGTCAGTGCTCAAGATGATGGAAGTGAGTGTTCAGCTCCCAGTACCGCATGAGTAGCAGCTGGGAAGCAGCAGAAGGAACTCCATATTCTTTGTCTAATGTGATTATATCAAAATACATTGAGTCATTTCTTCCCCCTCTATCCCCAACGCCATTTCTCAGTCTCCCATGGAATCACAGACAGCAGACCAGAAAGTTCAATCTGCTCAAGTAGCCCATCCTGTTGCAACACTGGAGATTACTCCTTCATTTACTTCATTTATTTACTCCTCTGTGAAAGAGAAAAGTAAAATCTGTTCTGTTACTTAGATGCAGAAATACTCCTACTCTATTTAAATAATTTGTGACATCTATTCATAACAGACATCAGAAAAATAAAGAGGATGAAATGGGTTCTGAAAATGTTTGGGAGTTTTATAGAATATTATTGGAATTAATTCTTACGAAATCCATCTGCCATACCAAGGTCTTGTGTTACCAGGAAACCATTTATAAAGGATTCAGAGGGAGAAAGAAATGATATCATCCTCCTCTTCTCTTTCTCACACTTCTCAACCTGCCTTTCATAAAAAATAAAAATAAAAAAATCAGTTACATGAGCTCTTCCATTCCACCAGATTACCATAGGTTTTATGTGAAGTACTGTTCAGATTTAGAGGCAATGATTAATGCTATTAAACCAAAAGGAAGCTTCCATCTCAATGATATGTCACTTGTATGTCTCCTAACGCTTGACATAACAAAAGACCAACATCCTATTTCATGCTCTGAACCAAAGTTATGGAGGTGCAAGGTAACAACTTCTCTGTGCCCCAGTCACTTGTAACCTGGGGGCAGAACAGAGTGCATTGAGACCTCCAACAAAACCCTATAAAAAAGTTGATGGACAAATGTGTTAGTTTGAGTCTTAAGGAAATGAATGAGTGGAAAGAGAATGCATAAAAACAGGTTAAATCACAAATAACTGTGATAATGCATTACACACTTGTACTTTTAAATGTGCATATATCACTTCCTTTTACACCTCTGCCTATTATAGAAAGTAGGTGACTGATATATGCTAGTACTCTATGTTTTCCTCAGCGGAGAGGCACAACACCTATCACCTCAGAGTGAGATTAACTTCTCAAGATGCCTCCCCTTTTCTATTTAGCACAGAGTGGACCTATTTAACTCACTGAAATTAGACATCTGCTACCAGTATCAGCTTACTAATATCAGACAAGACAAACCCCATCTTAAGTGTTCATCAAGTGTCACAAAAAAATTTAACTGCAGTTTTGCAGATCAGCCTCAGAGGTTCTCCTCAAATTTTTGTCATTTGTACTGTTACAATGCTCACTGTTTTAATGGCAAACATGCAAGACAGCTCCTCACTGCACCTAGCTGCAGTCTTTTCTGTCAAAGCACTATTGATGTGCAAGTGAGAAAAAGCAGGACCTGCACTCATGAATTACTGTCATGAAGAAGATGGGCTGGTACATGAAAAAGAAACATGCTGATAAGGAAGTCAAGCAGTCAAGTCAGCATCACAACTGAAATGTGCTGAAGTGTCAGAAATAAACAGTAGTGAAGTCATAATTAAGACCTGCAAGTCTTACTTGGATATTAAAAAATATCTAGTAAAGACAGAATCATGGCAATTTTAGTGTATTTATAAAAGGGATATTTAAATTTCTAAACATTTAAGAAATTTAAGAAATATGGGAAGTATTTGTTTTAGTTTATTATCTAAAAATATTTCTTGCATTTCCCAAGGCTTTTCTTTAGTTTATTATCTAAAAGTCTCTAACGAAAGTGAAGAATTGACCTCACTAAAGCCACATCACGGCAGAAATTTCAAAGTGAGGTAAAACATTCATAACTTAATTATTCAAAATTCGGGCTTCTAAACATTTTCTTTAAAAATCAAATTAGCCAGAGCTTTTGAAATGCCAACGACTTTATAAATGTCCCTACATTTACACGCAAAAATCAGAACAATCATATCCAGTTATGGCAGAAGGAATCTTTTACATTTGCAAGAAAATCAGAGGTACTTTATCACACCCTCTTCCTTTTGAAACCTGGCCAGAAACAATAATACCAGTAACATTCCTAACTGCTCAGCTCAGGCAGGTTTCCATCATCTGGGCAAGGTCAGTAACTCAGATGGTGCTAAATTTATTAGCATTCAGACTTACATTAAACAGCGTGAAGCAGAGAAGGGAACCATTGTTTAGTGGAATCATGAGTATTCCAGAAAGGTGGAGCAAAATCAGGCAACTTATTCACTGTTGAGATCACAGTCATCAAACAACTCCATGACTTTTGACTGCTTTAGCTAAACCTTTGCAACTACCTCTAGCCAGCAGGAAGAGCTTCACATCCTATCATTTTGCAACATCTAAAATGACTGTGAGAATTACGACGTGGTGATCAAGATAACGGAAACTGACAGACTGACAATCAAGATTGACAGAAAGATCAGAGGGATGATGAAATATAGACCAAAATGTGAGCTAGGAACATAGGTACTTACCAGCATGAATAACAGGAATGCTGAAGAGTAGGAAGAGTACATGGCAGAATTTTTCTGTCAGCTTTTATTTTCTTACTTTTTTCTTTTTTTTTTTTTATTACCTCTCCAAATCTAAAAAGAAGAACTTCTGTGCATGTTCCCTGCATTGCAGGTCCTGTAGGACCATTTTGGGATGTACCATTGCAGACAGTATGTCTGGCAGGAACACATCTGTGACCAGGTGCCCATTAAATCATTTCCTGAGCTGTTTTAGACCTCTTCTGAGGGCAGTTTGGTAGCATGCCAGTTTAGGTCTAAAATCTGCAAAAAGCCACTGATTAATTGGGCTTTTGCTATTTCATTGTTAGACAGAACTATATGCTCCTTTCACATTCTTATGGGAACCCTTGTGGGGTTTCAATGGCAATTGCTGTAAATTTAGCCTGATGTCTAGATTTTTTTTAAAAATTAAAGGAAGTTACTAAGAATACTGTTTCAGTAATGAAGCAATGTTTAATTCCTACTGACAATTATACTTTGGATTCACTATTGTTACATGATGGACTACCTAACATTCCTTTTAGCACGAGAAGTCTCACAAATTCAGTGTTAAATTCCAGTAACATTTGTGATTTCCTCTTTACTTTTCGTCAAGTAAGATATTGCTATTTTTCTTCCACTGTACCTAAGTCAAGTTTTTAATATAGGCAGCTGGCTAAGTAGGCGAATACTGAATACCCTGTAGGCTCCACTGGAATAAACCAATTTGGTATAAACACAGTATCTTTTAAGTCTATGCTATGATCCAAACTGCGGGTAGGGTTGGTATGGTTCATGCTGACATAACTGGGCAAGCCTTAAATCTGCAGGCTGGAGAACCAAGGCTTGCAGGAGGTGACTGCAGCACTTCAGGCTTCACTGGGGAGGAAGGAGCCTGCCCACAGCTCTGGGTACCTACCTGGCACAGCCACCGCAGGCTGAGCTGAGTAATACAAGTTGCCTGATAAGGATTACCGAGCCAGCCAGTTTTGCACAGGGACACCGGAGATGCAATCACACCTCTATGGTTGCTGTGTAGACCTTAACTTACAATTTAGAAAATGTGTTACTTCAGTGGCATAGACAGGCAGCTATCCTTTCCCTTGTGAAAATCTACCCTTTAAGTCTCATATTATCTGTCAAAAACTTGACATTTGCTTTCATTTAAGAAAGATGTATTAGATAGACTCACTGGCCAGCAATTAGTGAATAACTGAAGAAACAGCTGTTGGGAATCTCAGAAAGAGAGAACCAGACTTCTAACCTCAAGGGAGATGGAAGCCAGAAAACTCGTAGCAATCCCAGTATCCAGTCTCCTGCAATCAGGGTATTTTTATAGATCACCAAAAAGTGACCACAAAGGTCTGGTAAATGTCACTGTGCTCCAGACTGAGCTATAAAGCCTCAAGGGACAAAGTATACAAGATGATGACTTTAGCTCCCCTTTGTGACATGAACACAACATGGCAGCACAACTGAAGAGTCACTGGAAATCTGCCAAAATGATGACAGTTAGAAAATATCTTGAAGTACCAACAACTGATGCAATGCTTGCAGTTGGGGGATCCTGAATGCAAGACAAAACAATCTTTTTTAACACAAATACTTCAAGTGCCCCGACTTAAGAGTCCCACTCATTCGAAGCTTAAAAGTGGTTTCAGAATTAGAACAGCAACAATCTTTGTTTTGTGTTCACAGTGTCCCCACAACTGAGTACTGCTCTTCAACGAGGACTGGCAGGAATTATACATGAATATATATTCCAAAGAGGATGCTGTTTCATAGAGTACAATACACTGGTTTGCTGCTACTTTACTACCAAAGAACTGTGTAGTGCTACCAGCAACAGTTTTGGAGAAGGACAGGTAGAAGAAGGTGGCGCTTTTGATGGAGTGGGTACTCTGCTCTCAACTGCTGGTAATCTCGCTCAGTTGCAGTGATGCAAGCAATGTAGAGCAGAGGGACAGAAGCAGCAATGAGAGTATCCAGTTTCACGCAACACCTTGCAAACTAAGTCTGCCTCTGAAATGTGCATGGTGCCTGAGGATGTTAGTTCATCCCTGTTTGAACATCAGGAGCACAGTCACTATTCAGTGATGCTACGTTATCAAAGATCGAAGGGACCTTTCCGTCTAGCTTCTGCTTGCTCACAAGCTGGGTTAGCTCAAGGCAAGGACGGCTCAAAAGATCAGATGCAGAAAAACCCAGGGAATGTAGAGACGGGTTCATAGTAGTTTTGCCACTCCTAACCTTCAAAGTCCCATCACAGAATGCTTATCAGCAAGAGAGAAAAATGCTTATCCAAAAGTTTATCCAGAAGTCATGCTGCATCAATAAAATGCTTCAATAACAGTTTACTGAATATTTCTAATTACTTTGACTAGCTTTCTATCCTTACCCTTGGTGAGCTTCTGTAACTACACAATGAGTTTAATATCATATAAAAAGAAACCAGGGGTAGCTTAAGAAGTCCACTTTCCATTTATGTGATTAAAAAGATTCGGATTTGGATCCTGCCAATTCTGCCTTCTTTTTTCAGAGGCAAAAGGAACTCTGAGCATTTACGGTACTTGGGTACACTGGTCTCAATCAAAACTGAACAGGATGAAAAACAAAAAAACCTTAAAAATCATCTTTAATAGCTGTAGGAAGGGGAATGAGCAGAAAAGTCCTTTCCTCATGTCCAACAGACAGGTCAGAAAGGGTGAAACACACAAACAGATGAAAAGGATAAAATGGCAATGTCACAAAAAATAAGAAATAAGAGCTATCAGAAAAAAAGAGGCCAGTGATGGCAATAAAAAAAGTCAACAGTCTCTAAAGAACAAATCCTTGAAGAAACTAATTGAATTGTATTAAATCTTACATTGGCAATAGTTGAACATTTCTGGAAAGGGACAAACATGAAGAACTTTGTGCTTTCAGAGTACGTTTAAAAGTAGAAACACATATAACACCGAAGATACATATATAATGCATTAGATAGATAGAGATATATGCATAATTAAATCCTGTATATATCATTGCAAATATCTTTTCATTTTCAAATGCATTCTCTGTTCTCCTACTGGGTCTCATACAAACTCACTGTAGTCCATGGAGAAACTTCCATTGATTTCAAGGGACTTTGGAAGAGACTCCAAGAAGCTACTGCAAAACAGAGTTCTCAGTTGTCTTCATTGTCCAATATTTTTTTTCTCTTTAAACTCATAATTCAGTTAATATCTTTTTTCATCCATGGATTTGATCTTATCAGCACTGTTCTGTCCATGCATGGGGACTACATTATCTCCCTTTATCAAATTCCAGTGAAAGGAAACTTTTTAACCCTTGGGCATTTTTTCACTCTTGCAGATGTGTCTGTGCTCCTTTATCTCGTCCTTTTTTGCACTCACTGTAAATCAAAATCTCTCCAGAGGAACTTCCTGAATTCTCAGTTATTGAATAAGGCTAATCATGTTCCCAGAGAAGAATCTTGCTTTTTATGTCTATCCGCATCCGCACTCTCTTCAACAAAAATATCTGAGGTCTTCAAAACAAAAGTTTTCTAGTGCCAGGTTCACCAGTCTCTTAACTTTGCTTTAACTCACTTTTTATACACAACTACAATAATACTGCACTATAAAATACAGTATTTAGTGCTTCAACATACTGCTTTTAGGTACAAACAAAGAGTTCAGTTCTCTTTGATTACATTAACTTTTTTAATCCAAAAGGTTTTTGGTGAAGCATATGTTCTGCATCATTAAAATCAGATATTCTGGCTTTGATCTTTAAGTTCTCTCAGTTGACTGCTTCTCCAAACTACAAACTATTCCAGCTTTTGAAGTTATCTCCTTGCTCTGTACAGAAAACCTGAACCTTCAGCCAGATTTGATGGGGTTACAAGATAATAACCATATACCATTGTATTTACTTTTTATATATTAAGTTTTACTTAGGGGAAAAAAAATCTACAGCTTTGACTGGAAGAATTTAAAAATAATAACTATAAAACACAGATAATTCTTACTTAAGTAAACCTAAGAACATTTTACTTCACTGAGCAGTATCTTGTACACTCAGTATTTACCAGAGTAACTATATATATGTACTTTTTTTTTTCTTTTTTTCTCCTAACAAAGTCATCTAGAAGATGGGGGTAGGAAGCCCATGGATTTAAAGAAGAGGAAAAGGAAGGCAGTGACTGTTAGCAGCCAGAATGTCCTACAGATGAGTTTCTCCACAGTATGAAAAGAGAAGGGAAAGTCAGAGAACAACTGCAGAAATCAAGGTGTGACATTACAGCGCGATTAATTGAAAAAATAGGGCTAGCTGAAAATACCTAAGAAAGCCACTTTTCAGTGGACTACACCAGGCATTAAGTGGCTTGTGAAAATAGCAGGATGGTTGGTGCCACGATGCATGTCACTGATATGGAAAGGAAGTATGAAGCCCAGTCGGAAAGCCCAGCACCCAGAAAAACATGGTGACATGACTCCCATTGGACAGGGTCTAACAGTTTTGCATGAAAATATTTGATTCTCTATTTTACAAATAATAATAATAGAAACAAATATTCAACCAGATGTAAGGAATAACAGTTAAAATGAGAGTAAAATGAAAAGTTAAGATGGAAATATTAACAGTGACTGAAAGAGCCAATGTTTGTGATTCCATGGAAGAGAAGGGTGGCCCAGTTAGTTCCTTGTTACATTTTAAGATGATATTGGAGATGGAGGAAGTGAGATGGTTTTTGATTGTTTATGAAATACACCATCCATATACAGTGAACAAGCATGAATTCATAAAGCTGAATAAAGGCACAAATGTTTTTAATGAAATAAAATAATTCAGCATTAAAGTTTATCAAATAGTATCTTATAAATTTGACATTTGTCAAGAACAGATCAAATGAAATGCATTCCCTAGTAACTATTACGCTGTGTGTATAAGACTGACTATGACTCTGTGTGTCTGTAAATAAAAAAACCCTACACATTCTATTTTAATTTGGAAAGTTATTTTCATTTCAAGCATTCTCTGCATGGGGCAAATGACTTCTGAAGATGAAAACATTTCCCACACATGCTTCACATCATGTAACAAGAGAAAGATCACTCCCAAATTCAATCTCTCATTCATGCCTTCCCACCCCCCTTTTTTATCCCTTCCTTAAAAAAAAAAAGAAAAGAAAAGAAAAGGAACGAGATGCGTTTGGCAAATCAACAACAGAAATATTTCAGAAACTGTCCAAGCCATACAATCCCAAACTAATTCAGACTGAATCACATGAAAAGAAAAAGACATCTTGGGAAGAAAAGTCATTTCTACATGCCACCTTTTTCCAATTACTTCCCAGAAACAATTTAATGAGAGCTGTAAAATACAGTGCATATCTACCACTACATGATTGTAGTACTCAACACTTCTGAAACTCAGGTATCCAAATTTGGAGGCTTTCTATAATCCCTGTTCATACTTTAGCATATGAATAACTGTATTCAAATGAGTAGTTCCTCCGATGTTTGTGTCTCTGATTCTAAAATTATATATGATGGTCCTAATCCAGCAGATGTTTAATAACTCAGACCCATTGCAACTGCTGAAATCCTAAACTCAAATAATTTCAGTAGAGTTTAATTGCAGAAACATTTCGTACAATAAAAGAAAATTACATAAGTTTAATTCCCATTTTTCTTGTCTATAATTATATTTCCGCTATATACTTCCTAGATTAAGCTAAATCTATACTATCTAATAAACATAATTATATGAAATGTTCATACAATAGACTAAAGAAAGTAACAATTAAAAGCCCATAATTTAGTTACTCTACGTAACTCATCATTCCCAGAGAAAGAAATATTGAATTAATTCAGTACCTCAACCAAGCACTGACAAGCACTCTTCTGAAGACAGATTTTAATTTTACTCTTTCAAATCTTTTCCTCTTGCTACTTATTTCTGCTTTAAAAAAAAGAAAAAGAAAAAGAAAAAGAAAAAGAAAAAGAAAAAGAAAAAGAAAAAGAAAGAAAATTCCTATCTCACTGTGGAACTTTCTGTTTGTTGATCACATTAGACTCCCCTTCATAAATAGTTTATCAAGTGTCAATAAAAAATTAAAAAATACTATTAATGTGCTACTTCTTGGGCTCTATAGAAATTTAAAAAAAATGATGCAATACTTACTAAAATATCTACTGAATATTTAACTTAAATGAACTACATACACATGAATCTTTATTACATTTTTGCTTTATTTCCAGTACTACAGATGCTAACTTTCTGATCTTCTAAAATCTAAAAACATTTGAATGGGGTATTCCTTGTCTGTATATTTTGCAATCTTGCTGGCCTCACCAAGAAAATGTATATGTGTATACTCTGTTCCGGTAATACCTTCTCTTAGCTAAATTCACCTTAAAATAGTAGGGAAAAATACATATTTAACTAGGCAATGATGATGGAGACTTGGAAGTATGGGGGAAATTGTTTAGATGATATCTGCATATAGAGAAGAAAAAAACAGAGGAGTAACCTTAGAAGAGTGTGTGTAAGGGGCAGTGTGCCTGCAGGTCAGAAGAATAAATTAATTCTTGTCTTTGTAGAGTTTCCAGCACAACATCCTACTATTTTGCACTTTGGAGGAGGAGCAACTTTTATCCAATTATAGAGTTTCCCTAGTTCTTGAGAATGAATGCTATAAATTTAAAGGAAAACCAGGATTTGAGTGCAAGCCAGCAGCTATTGAAATCCAGGGAAGCACATTCCACTGGCTTCAATGGGCTTCGTGCGGGAGCCTGTGTGTACAGTGCTACTTATGAACTGCATACATTATCTGATCATTTGTTCTCAGCTTATTCTTAATCCTATTTTACAAAGCTAATGTTCGTCTTCTAATGACAATCTAATTGCTTGGTGCCATGTTTACCAGTGGGAATGAACCACAAGCCATGTCACTGTAAGCTCCAGGGAGTACTCCAGTGATTGGGAGGTTAAAAACTCCCTATCTGTAGAAAGGGGAAACTCGTTTCTTAACTCTCTGGTACAAATTATTTCCAGGTGCTGATAATTATCACTCGTGGAGTTTGATATTCCGGACTCTACATCTAAATTTATACTTGACAAGTTAAACTTTTCATCATGTGCAGCCGTCTCTTAAAGGCTGAGGACAAGGACGGACGGACTGCTGATGGGTGAAACCAGTTCCACTTAAAATAGCAACACTTAATTACAAGCCTTGTTGTTTATTTCTTTTCAAAGTATTTCAAATCTATCCTTTCCCCAGAGGAAATAATATAGTATAATATTAAACACATAAGCATTAATGCATATGCTCGTGAACAAGAACTGTCAATAGCCAAACAGTTATTTGGGAAGTTTGGAAAAGTCTGAGAAAAAAAAGCCATCAAAAGCCAAGGTTTTCCATCGTATAGACTTCATGCAATTATCTTACTGTACACACAACCTACATATATGTAAAATACATGCAGCTATATGTGTAAAGAGAGACATAACACACAGAAAAGCAACATATTCAAGCAGTAGACATTTAAATATATGTATGTTTAAATGCATACACACACTCATACATAGTCACATATTCACACCCTTTTGTCACTAAGCAGATAAAGGTTACTTAAATAACCTCAAAATTGGGTGCAGCAAGCACAAATTCAAAGGAATTTATGGAAGAAGTACCCTATAGCCACTTTAGGATTTCTCAGGTTTATGTTGCCAGTTTTAACCTACTATACGCCTGTCTACAGTCTTTATGAGTGTGCTTCTTGACCATCTGGCATGCCGTGAAAAATTTTGAAGCAACTCTGACATAAGTTTATTTAAAAGGTGACCCAAGAGACTATCTTCAAGTGAACATTTAGTGAACTCCATAAACGCAAGTGCATCCCATCGCAATATTAGAATTATAAAAATTGTCATACTGAACTATTTCAGGCAGTCATTCTTACACAGGCTGCAAAATTACATCTTCTGAAAACCCTGGAAAAGATCAACCTGCCGACCCACTGGGGCAGGATTATTTTAATGGATGTGTCTTAAATCAGGCAGGTGTATTTTTGCATTAAAGACTATATTATGAGAGGGTGAGGGTGCTAGTTGTTCCCCCAACAATAAACACCTGCAGACTCCAGACTCTCAGTACCTGGAATGTTACTACTGGTTAAATTAATGGTGGCAGGACTTGAAATTGAGTCCACTTGATCTTAGGGTCTCACAGATTAAAGTATTAGTCCACTGAACCATGTTACTAGACTTTAATCTATTAGATATTTCCTTGTCTTTGTTCAATAAGGTAGAAAAAAAGCAAAACAGTAGAAACCTTGGAACAGTGACAAGCAAACATGCAGAAATTTCAAGAGACAAGCTTATTAACAGCATAGTCAATGGAAAATAACTACTAAACATTGATTGTCGGCAAATTACGCTACATTGAGGTGCGCTAGGCCAGAGCTGCAGCTTTTATAAATTACTGGGCTTTCAATGCCATGGTAATTTTCATTTGTGAAGATATGACCCATAACTTCCCTTTATTAAAGCGTATTTTACTATTTTCTAATAAGAAAAAAATGTTTTGTATTTTTTTGATGCTTTCCATCCTAGAACGAAATCTCTGTGAAAATTGCAAGGAAAGCATTTAATTTATAACCGGATAAACTGACTCACAGAAAAATTAAATGACTCGCTCAAAACGACACAACAGCTTGAAGACTTGGCAAAACACAGAATTTATCCACCCTTCTGTTCACCTGCTCCCAACACCAGTCTTACTGACCAGTATATTGGCAGTCTGAAGAAGCAATACAGTTAGTTAAACAATGGTTCAGGCATTAAGAGTGTGGGCACTTTATGCTACCACTTTGATCTGGATTCATCCTACCTAATTCTAGGGATTTACCTGATATGTCCAAGTTAGAACATAGCCATTGCGGGCTCCCTCGAACCTCCCCAACCCCGTTTTCACTAACCATGAAGGGAACCCAGGTCAGCTAGGCTAGTTTAATGCCTAATACTGGATGGGACAATTCAGAGCTACCTCTTCTGCTCTATCAGCTGCCAGACCACAACATAATATTACATGAAAAGAGAAAAAAAAAGCATTTTTGTTTAAATGTAAAACCATGACATGAATTTAGCAGTCCACAAATCCCAAACCAGAAACCTAACAGAATATATAAACAAAGGCACAAAATATTGGGGATGAATAGCTTGCAAAGTGCAACAGAAACATAAAAGAAATCAGAGATAACAATAGAAGCACATACTACAACAGAAATTTAAGCCAGAAATAGCCAGAAGCTTATTTCCTTTATGATTCACAGAGCATATTGCAAAACTGCGGTGAGTTGGCATAAATTTGTCAATTTAAGCTCTAGTAGGAAATGTCTGATGGTAGGAGATCATCCTTTAGCAGGCCAAAGTAAAAGGAACTGGTCTGAAAGGCAGGAGGTGAGAGACAGCACAAAGAAGCTGCTGTCTGCAGCTGATTTGGTGCCTTCTAATATTCTTTCAAAATTACCATCCTCGCTTTCAGTTACTAGACCATCATACACCCTCTGAGCCCGTCCTTAAATTGCACCTCGAGCAGCGTCCCCTGTTTCTCTGACCTTTGCACCAGGACCAGCAACACAAGCAAGTGACACCCCCTAGGCTATGCCTGCGCTTGCAGGAAACACAGCTAGGCGAGAGTAACTTGCTGTTTCTGCCCCCTTGGATAAAACACAAAATCCGGAATTGCCAGGGAGCTAAACAATGCCTTTTAGTGCATTACATCACTATGTTTAATCATCTCCAACATTCCTGCAAGTTTGCTCAGTACTTAAAAAGGAGAATTCACTTCGCTTCTGATAACGGCATCTTTAAGATTTACTTGTATACTTTTTTTTTTTAAGCTGACCGCATTCCATCACCATTTCTTAAGATATTCTTAACATAATTTAGCAAAAGCTCTGTAATCCAATACTTATGAAATGAGCTGTCAGGCATAAACTATGCCAGAATCTCTTAAGTCCACACACAGCAGGACACAAAACTAGTAGCAACTGTACTGAATTACAACCAATAGGAGAAGTCACAGGTCACAGAAGCCACACAGAGTCCTGCTATAGCCAACAATGGAACTTAATGTACTTTCCATGTCCAGAACCATCCGCTATAGAGCTTCTGTAAAACAGATTAATGATAATAGCAGCAGAAACTAGAAAAGAAATGCAAGAAATGGAAGCTTGGCCAATATTCCATTCGTGATTTGTCACACTATCACACAATAAGACCTCGGTGTGAATGTGTTGCCAATTTACAATTCAAATGAGCTTCCTTGAATTTTTAAAAGAATGGACTGTACACATCAGTCAGGATGACACAAAAATGTCCTGTCAGGTTAATTTTAAATGCACGTTTTATTTGCTACTGTTAACTAATCACTATCATTATTTGTGATTTTTAAAAGAGGCAGCCATTATTAAACAAAATGCAACTTCAGATTCCCTAGCTGGAATGTAACTCGTTTCTGTAACCAAGCTGTATTTCCTGATTCACAATATTTTGACTTTTACACTACATAGTTGGATGGTAATTTATTTCTTTGGCACAACATAAAAAAATCAAAGTATTACCAGTGAAAAAGAGCACATTTGGTTAGAGCTTGACCTAAAGCCTATTAAAGGCAATGGAATTTTTTTTTCATTTACTTCAAAGCCTATTGATCAGGCCAGCTTTAGAAAAAAAGAAAGATTTCTTTTCTTAAAACATTGTTTATCTATATTTGATGAAATTCCTCCTTGCTGTGAAATTCAGCAGATGGGATATCAGGGGGATGCATTTGGCCTATTGTAGACTAGACACTGTTTCTGCAGAAAGGTGCAGTGCTTTGATGATGCAGAAAATAAAGCCCACGCTGTTTCTGATGTTCATTAAAAGGAAAGCCATTAAGACGGTAGTTAAGTGGTCAAGGCCTAAAATTAGACTTGCCACAAATGCCAGTGGCAGGAAATAGTCTTAGCATTTAAAATATCTCTTCATAAAACAAAAGTTACACTGAGTTTCTGAAAAAAGCTAAAGGCCATAGGGCCAAAAAAGCAGCAACATACCTAAATGCATGCCTAACTTTAACCACAAGAAGTCATGGGCTCTCGTCACTTGCCCACAATTAACATATGCACATGCTGCTTTGCCAGTGCAGGGTTTATCTACGTAGGATTTCATTACTGGAAAGATTTTACTTTCTGAGTTGTGCTGAAATCATGGCTGACAGGGCATTGAGCTGCAAAGGAATATCTGTGGGGTATCCTACCTCAACATCATAAAAATTCAAAGTGAATTTGAATCACCAAGAAACATCTCTAGAAGCTTCAACAATACTTTAATTTTTCCTGGGGTAGATGAAACTAGCATAAGAAGTTCCCTTTCCTTCCCTGTCATATAAATCTCTTGCTGTGCTGTTTCCATGACACTCCATTGTCCACTGATCCCCAGTTATGATCAAGTGGTTGTCGGAGTTATGCTATAACCTGGACCACTAAATGATCTGTCTTAAAAATAATCAAAGGCTTATTGCCGGGGATTCTTGGGGCAGAGGCAGTTTAGAGGGAGGTTTGTTTTTCACCCATATCCAATTCACAACAAAACCTCAAAACCCGTTGCGTTGCCACAGCGGAGGAAGGCAGGAGAATGGCATGGGAGAAGGAGCGAGTGGTAGGGATGGGAACCTCTCAAGGTGGCTTCAGTGTCACAGAAAACACTGCGAAAGCAGGTGGATGGTTCCACCACAAGCTAAATAGCTTGTTAGCACGCAGTTAGGTTCACATGCAGCATTTCCTAGGAACAACAGAAAAGCCATTTATAGCTTGGAGCTATCTCACGTACCTCTACAAGGGTCAATGGCAAAATCCATGCTGCTTACCTGAGAACCTGTGGAGACTCATTATTTCTGTTTGTGGGTGATACCACAGTAAACCAGACCGTCAAAAACATCCAAATATCATGGATTGAGTTCTTCAGATTTTTTTTTAAGAAAACAGAAGACAATCCGAAAACAAACTTTATTGCCAAAAGATGGAGAAAAGAATGCTGTTTCTAGTAGAAGGACAGGAAGAAAATAAATTGCTATATGGAAAATAGCATGCATGCTAATTAGAAAAAGATTTTTTTGATTTCTTCAGGGGAAGATAGTTATAAAGGGGGATGGAAAGGTATTGAAAACCAGGACTATCAGCTGACAGTATGATGAACAACATGTAGTAATTCATCAGTCTATGTTATGCCAGAGTCATTTTTACTCCAAAGTAAATTTCCCATGACTTTGATATTTCTTTTGAAAGAAGCTTTTCTTTTTTTAAAACTAGCATTTGATCATTGATTTATATTTATATGCAACTTACAGTAGGAAAAACTTCTGAATCTGTCATACGGAAACCTTGAATAGAAACCGAGGATCTTTACAGACAGGATAGACAATTTTATTGAATCAAAGTGTAGATTACCTACACAATGAATAGGCTATATATTTTCCAGAGTAGGATTAGTAATTAGGAACTTTTAAGTATTACTGCCAGTTCTGATACTGAATATATTCTACATACTTTGGCAAGACACATAACCTTTCTATCTCAGTTTGCCTGAGTGTAAAATGAGGATATCGCTTATTAGTTTCACAGGGATGTTGTGAGGATTAGTTAATGTTAGAAAAAGGACATACAGTGCTTTACTAAGTAAAATCCATCAAAAACACATGCATGGTAAATGCCATGAAGTAATTTGACCTGGAATTTAATTCAGTTATACTCCATAATAGTCAAAGTCTTTTGGGTAAATAAAAGTAGATAAATTTCAACCAAAACTGGAACTAAACCTAAAATGAACTTAAGTCGAGGTTCAAAAAGAAGCAGCTATTTTAAAAGGCTGTTCCTTGTATCTCTCCATCTCTTTCTAATTTCTGGTTCTAACTCATGGCCATAAGGAGAAGTTCTGATACCACGTAGGAAAGCTTGTTCTTGTGGTTATTTCTGGCACACTCTGCAGATTCAAGAGAGGTCAGAATAGCTTAGCTCAGCTTAGCTCAGCATCTCAGCTTTGGGGTACTTCTCCAGACTGAACCAAAGTCTGTGGGATTTGTCAATCACTAATTGTGATGCTTTTCTTCTCTCCAGTATAGGATTTTTACATAGAATAAAATCTTCTTCACATTAGTTGAAAGTGTTAAAGGCAGGGTGAGTGCACGAAAATGAGAATTGCAGCTCCCTGAGGTGACATTCAAGTGGAGACTGAAAGAGGGTGGAGTTCTTAATTCTAAAATTAGGCTTGTAAGAACTTCAGTGCATACCACCTGGAAATGCATCGCTTTTCAAATACACTGATGTAGCCCATGAATAGCAGCATTATGATTTCAGGGCTTTAGAATTCATAGCTATCCAGCGAAATAAGCAAGCCAATTTATTTACTGGTCCAAATTCTGTTTTCTACAATGCTTTCCAGGTTTCAACAGTTGTTACTTGAAGCAGTCAGCTAGTCAAGGCGAACTTGACATTCAGACTTATAAACAACAGCCGCTTTGCTACCTGATCTGAAAACCACTGCTTTCAAGATCTGATTCAGAAGTAAGGTCAGATTTGTGCTGTTTCCTTAACTAGGTAAATTTCTAATTTTTCAAGCAATCTAATTTAATGGTATCACTTCGGGAAAAACACACTTGCACACAAAGATTTTTTGAAGATAACTAATTCAAAGTCTACCACTGGTTTTAGTAACACATTCTCTAAACCATAATTTCAAATAATTTAGGTATTTGTTAGGAATATAAGACTCATAAACAACCTGGATCTAAACGTGTGGCCCATATCACCACCACAGTCTGCAGATAAAATTTTTGATCCTTTGAAGTCAAGGACTTCATCAGCTTCAGCAAGGCTAGTATGTTACCCAACATCATTGTAACCAGTATAAAAAGAGTGAAGTTTTCCTGTATATTGCTTTCCTCCATAACTGATATGTAAATAAGAAATAAAAATCATGCCATTCTTTCAATTATATTCTTTATTCTTTCAGTAACGTAATAAAATTTTGGTTCTCATAGAAGTCAATAGGTCCTTACAAGTTAAACTTCACCAAACAGGACTAATTATGCTACTGATAGGTTTCACTTTGCCAACTTGAGGAATGTGGTTTTTTGAACAATATTTCCCAAATCTTGGCATATTGATAAGGCAACTTTTCCCAGGGAAAAGTTATCAATCCAGAGAGTAATTTGACTACCAGTGTAAAGAAAAACAAAAAAGGAAGAAAATGGATGTTGGCATACATTTCAAAGATTCTCCAAAATAAATCTATTGCAATGTACAGTATAAATTGTCTTATGAATAAAAGCCAAAATATAAGGTATTTTCATGTTACCTTTCTGTTAAATATGAGTTTGTATATACAATGTATTCCATCATTTATTTTTGTTTTTCCATTTTTCTCCTTTCTCTCTTCCTCTGTTGTCTTTTCTATGGCAGATTATAATTTGGCCTTTCATGGGTTTAGTCTGAATGTGTCATAGCTATTCATTCCTTCCTTCTAACTTCTCTTAACATTTTAATTTCCTTTCTGACTCTCACCTACAATCTTCTTCACCTATTAGCCTTAGTTCTGATCTCCTATTTCTCTTTTTCTTCCTCAGTACAATTCCATTCTCTTTCCTTTCTTATCAACCATATCTATTTACATGTTGGGTTTGAAATTTTCCCGAAGGCTGAATGAACTGTTTGCTGTGTTGCTCTGATTATGAAGTACAACAGACAACAATACTAATAAAGCTAAGATAGGGTAATTCAAATCTGTTGAAGAAAAACTAACAACAACAGAACACAATGGAATAATCATTCCCTTAACTCAGTGATTTCCCTGCAGCAGAAAAAGGCTCTCTGGATTACATACAGAGTAACCTTGGCACAGCTTCATATAAGTGCTGGGGCCTACTAAGGAAATGTTTGATATAATGCCAACAGTGGGCAATAAAACTGAAGTAAATCAGATACTGAATGGGCAGGACCCAGGCTTTCTTTTATGGCTGTACAGCACCTAGCACAGTCTGATTGCTACCAGAAAAAGAAAAAAAAAAAATCTAAAAACATGCTATCAGAACTGGAAGTCATATTCCTTTTCCTTTAAGACTTAGGTTGCATGTTTCTATTCTAAAGTCACTATGTTTAAAAATACAGAATAGGTTCTTCATGATCAGTGATATAACAGAATATAATTGATGTTCTTACCTTATGATTCATTTTATGTAAAACCAACACAGTGTATCTTTTGTTCATAACCTTGGAGGTTCAATGATGGTTTCAATTAGAGTCTTTTGTTTATATGCATATGGACTTCTGAGACGTATTTCCAACAAACAACTGTAATACTGTGTATATGCATAGTAATCTGAATTTGGAGGGCCAAATTCAATCCTGTTGCAGGTAAGCATAAATCTAATTTGTCCTGATTCTGACATCCATGATACCAGGACAAAGGACAGAATGGGCTTAACTGCATAAATTTAAAGGTCTGGAAATATCAGATAATTTAGTCTAGATTTCTGTACAAAGTCAGGGATTATATTTCACATAATTATCTCTGTAGTGAGTCCAATACCTTGTATTTGTCAGAATCCTTGCAGAAAGGCAGTTGGTCTTGATCTCAAATATCAAAAAATGGACAACCCCCTTCCCATTCCAACAGTACTTTTTTCAATGGGCACCAGTCATCACTGCTGAAATGTATCCCTTATTTCTCATTTGGAGGCATTTAGGTTTAACTTTCAACGCTATTGCCTTTTTTCTTTCAGAACTACCAGTGAAGAGTGGTGGCCATTAGTGCCCAGTGTTTTCTTCCTGTGAAGATACTTAAACATCATTACTCAACTCAACTTTCAGTTTTCTTGTTGTTACGATGCACAGATAATGCTCTAAGTTTCTGTTCTTCTCTGTAAGACATTTGCCTCCTTGGATAATTTTGTGTGGCTTTCCTGCTTTTCCCTTCATTTTATTTATTTATTATTAGAAATGTTAGCAGCTCTCTAACAAAACACGATGCAATGGAACCACGCCAGGTCTGGATTTGGATTTCAAGCCATTTGTGATCAAATGTGTGAGGCCATACTGTAGAGAAGCCTAACTGTGTTTCAATTTATTTCCATTACAGTCATTTTGCACTCTGAAAAGGCAAGGCTGCAGAGAATGCTGGATTATTTTTACACTGTTAAGTAAGACAAGTGGAAACAGTTTTCCGAGAACGGCTCAGACCACAGAGCACAAACGACAATGGATCTCTGTGCTCCAAAGGTGCTGCTGAATGTTTTATTCCCTACAGACTGTTTATGGAGTTGAGCCCATGGATCAAGCACATATCATGGTCCTAAATGCTATCAGAGGAAGCTAGCAAGATAAATGCAGTTTTCCTTTTTTATTGGTCATGCTGGGCACGGCCTATTATCTTTAAGGGGACTGAACAGTTACTGCAGAGAAAAGAACAAGGATACTATCTCTATCCAGGCTTGTTATACTCTCCAGGGCAAAGACTGTGAGACGCTACTGATAAACAAAGCAACTGCAAAAGCTAATGTTGCTCCTCTGTTACTTGCAGACAAGAGAGAAATGACAAATATTTAAGAAGTGGTACTTCATAAATTATGATCAGCTCTCCCCACCCCCGACAAAAATCCATTAACAAGGAAATTTTTCAGGCAAGTAAACTCTGCCCTAGGAACACATGTTCAAGATTTTTTTCAGACTTAACCTAAATTAAGGTCAGTGACCTTAATCCCTTCCAATGTGATTGCCTTGTGCACTAAGAATGCAATAGGACAGAACAGGCTAAATGAATGAAAAACTCTGATTCAGATGCATTTCGTGTTCATGCATCTCATCTGACTCTCAAAAATCTACCTACCTACTTATTATCATTTACTCTGAATGCATTCCATAACCTCTTTGTTCCTCTTTTTCCTTCCTTTAGTCCTTTGCTTCAATTCAGTATAACTGGGCTAGTTCATCAGCAGATAAAAATCCATTTGATTCAGTTAACCTCAGTGGAGCTGCATCAGCCCTCTGCCTGTCCACACTGCCTGCTTAGTTCCACCACTACTGACAATGCACCTCTTCTCCCCATCACTCAGTCCAGTGCTGAGAAGTCATCAGCTGTGACTCCCTGTATCTTCCCATCTATTCTGAGATACTTCTTAGATGCTTCCACTCTTCCTCCCTAACATCCCAATTCCTTCAGTTCAATCCTTTCTCTTAATTTATATTGTTAAAACTCATTCAGATACCTACCACTGTCTTCTTTGGCCTTGTAAGAACAGTGTCACCTTCCTCTCTCTTATCTGCTCAAAACACATCTGCTAAAGAATACGTTCTTATTCGTCATTCTGACCACCTCAGGTTCCCTTCTCCAAACATGTCCCACCTTTTCCTTCTTTAATACATAACATTCAAAATGTTTATCCTTCTTTACCAAAGACTTGAATTAAACACCTTCACATTGCTCCCATTTTTTTTTCTTGTTACTTATTGTGCTAAATTAGACTGAAGTCTCTTCTCAGAAGATAGACTCCCTTATTATGCACTGTAATATAATAAGTTCCTATACTTAACCAGATCTTCTGGATGGTACTAAAATTCAGAGTACAATAACACATGAAGTGCTCCATCCTGTTACATGACAAATAATCAAAGATTAGAGCTTCAATTTTGTTGTGATCCCTGGCATAAGTGTATCTATGCTAAGGCAGAAGGGTGAATTTCTAGCACATATATTACACCCCAACCCACAGTGACTCAGCTGGCAAGGCAGAGACCTGGCGCTTCCCCTGTTCCAGCGAAGCGGAGGTAGTTCACATCCCACGACATTTCTTTGGGTGGTTTAACCAACATTCCCTTTCTGACGATCACTACTCTCCACTGGACCTTTAAAAATTGAGGTAGATTGGATTTTTTCAAAGAAAAGTCTGTAATCAGAAAATACTAATTCATAGCAACTGAAACTTCCCATGAAACACACCAGTTACAGGACTATGTTCATTTTCAGGGTCAGGATGAACCTTCTACCCCAAGAGGGACAGAATAGCTCGGTACTTAGGGAGACCTCCTCAGTCATGGCCAGCTGATGCTTGGATCATTCCTCTTGCACATTTGGTGCCTCTCACACTCCAGGTGAACGTCCAAGTATTTTAGCTATCCTGAGAGTCCTTTTTTCACAATAAATAAAAATAAATATTTAGTTTTTACCCTCAACATTGAACAAAAAATAATTGTGAACTCTCAAAGTTGTTCTTGTTAAAGTTAGATAAGTTCAGATTAAAGATAAATTGAAAGAAATTCCTTTCAGATTTTCCACTGAGTATTTTTGAGTTGTTAATAGAAATTGGCTAAGGTACCAGACATTTGACTCATGGAACATTTCTACAAGTGCTAGTGGCCCTTGTTGGTTTTCTCTCCTCAGCCACATTTCCCAGACTTCACAGGTAGTCCCACCATTTTACAACAGAACACTGCTAGACATATACTGACTCATGGCAAATTTAATCACAAGAGTTTTGCGACATTCAGTCCTAAGGATTATTTACAAGCTTTACATTAGCATATGTCACAGTAAACCTATTTGAAAAATGCTACTTTAGGAATGGTTTTATTCTCACGTGGACATTTTGATTTACACGCTTAACATAAAATACAATTCTGCAAGTAGGCTACCATGAAGTTTATGGGAACAAATAAATACTTTTTTTTTATTATATTGAAAATGACAACAGCTCATGGTATTGAACTGTCAAATGAGCATCCCTGAAATACTGACTCATTTCCCAAGACTGCTTATCTTAAAAGCAAAAAAACAGTGAATCTGAAACAAAATGTGGTGACCAGGTCCAAAAATTATGTCAGAGGCCTGTCTGAAGTTGGGAGATCTCAGTCAAAAAGAGTGTAGAACTTGTGATGATTTTTATATCTAGGAGACTGATCCTTTAAATTACCTTTGAAAGCTGATTACTTGATTGTTCATTTTTATTAAAAGACATCCCAACTTTTTTTGTTGCTGATGTAAAATTCACTCGGTCAAATTACTGACAAGTGGCACTGAACTGCTATATTAATACAGATTATGCTGATTAATAAGACTATTAAAAATTGATTCAATGGTACTCCAATTTATAACTCAGAGAGAGATGACAAGGAATATACAAAAAGGCAGAACATACATTTGCTGTTTTTCTTCTACCAGACGTGTATTTTACAAATGACAATATGCAGGATTCCTGCATATTTTACTTTTTACTTAAAGGGCATTTCTGAATACTAATCTCTCCCTCCCTCAGTTCTAAACAATTTATAGTTTAATACTTAGAATTATGTGTGATGGTAGCAGACCCTGAAATGCTACACATTTTCTTTTCAGCCCATTACTCAGTTTCTTAAGAGATTTTCATTGTCATAGCTTTGGATGCCCAAATTAAGCCAGATCAGCTTTCCCTTGAAACAAACTTTTGGAAATGTGCCATTACAGGGAAACTCACCCCAGAGGCAGGAAAACTGTATTGTCCACACAGCCTCAAATCACAGGGAAAGGATTTTGAAAGCCACAAACTTTGCAGGACTAAAGTCCTCCTAAAATTCAGTACATCTCCAGGACCCACACTAAAAGAAACTTTTTTGAAAAAAACTACTTTTCTTATATGCTTTCCTAATATTCCCCATTAGCCCCCAGCTGTAACAGCTTTCCACTGGGATGGGTGCTGTTACTAGCTCATTTCTGAGACTGTGCTCTAAGCCACTGCAAAGGAGATTTGGGAGTTGAGATTAACTAACGGTTTTAATGATTAAAGTTTGTCGCATGGATATCACCTGACTCTGTAGGACTCCACTCTGTGTTAACCTTTCTCATGAAACTTCATAGCATGCAGATTTTGGAGAGGGCTACAGCAAACAACACACTTCTAGAGCAGAAAAATGTTGCCTTGATCCAGTGGGAACATACAGTTTGTAAGCAGGGGGGATCAGTCGACGCATGGATTTCTAGCTAAACAGCTGAATTTATCAGAACAGCATATGTTAAAATGCATGATAAAAATCATTTACAGATAACCTGAAAGAACAAAACCAAATTATTCATCAAGAAACTTGCCACATCCTCACTTTTCCGTTATACCCTGAGCTTTCATAACCAGTTTCACAGGGTTTGTCTTAGCTAAAGTGCTTTTGTCTACATTTCTAAGTTGTGTGGGTTTATTTTATCATTCTGAGTGCCTGTGAAAACTGAGTTTCTCATATTATTTATACTGTGGAAGAACAAAGTCTGCACGATCAGCCCAGCTCAAGCCCCCAAAAGCTCCCAATTCCATACAAATTTGAGGTCTTTTAAGTAATAATACAGCATCACTATGCAAATATTGTTTTCCTGCTCTGATAAGCACTATCGTTTCAAGCAAGCCTCATTGAGAGCGTTTTCCTGTTCGGTTTTTCACAGAAATTAATGTCTTACAGTCAATAGCATAGGTGGTGGAAATAAAAATAAAACAAAATAAAATAAAAAATCCCATTTTTTAAAGAGCAAGTGTGAAAAACGTATGCTAATAAAGACATTTATCATCAAAAGCACTGTAACTCCTAGAGGTTATCCAAGCAGACCCTTGAGAGTTCAAAGAAACAGAGAGATTACTAATATTGCGATGCTTCCAGCAAAATGACTGAAATGATTACTCAAGGATCGAGGAGAAAACTGTTTGAATAGATACCACCGTACATCTTATATAATAAATGCTAAAAATGCGCTTCTGCAGAGGCATTTAGGTGTAAGGCAAAAATCTCCAAAGGTAGAGGTCCAATGCGGTTCTCGAACTCGGTTCAAAGAGCGGGCACGTGCAGCACTTGATTTAGCTCCTCTTTGGTGTAGCTGTGCCTCTCGCAGACGGCACAGCCCCACTGGTCGGCTGGGCTCGCCCCACCAGGCAGCGTCAGTTTTTAGCAGGTGTGCCTGAAGGACTCTTCCTGTCTACTCTTTGAATCATTTTGTAGACACTAATGAGCATCCCTCCTCAGCTGTAATTATTGGTCCCTGACAAGTCAACATAATAGGAATCAGCCTAACCAAGCATACTCCCCAGCGACATGTTCAATTACGCAGGTTGTACTTCTCCGCAAGAGGTCTGAGGGGTTGCTAATTTAACATTGTCAAAAAAATAAACAAAGGTATTGGTTACAGTTTATCTTTTGACCCTTATGTCACCAAATGGAGCAAGATACCTCCTAGTACAATGGACTGGAAGATTAAACACTTGAAAAAAATTAATCTGTTTTTTTTCTTTTAAAATAAAATTAAGTAATACCCGCAAAGTGATTTTAAATCAAGACATGTTTCATATGGAGAAAACGGAGACACTGACACCTTGATAATAAGTGTCTGTTTCTGTATCATTATAAAGTCAGTTGTTTTTAGTTATATAAACTACAGTTAAGTTGTAGTATTTATCATTTGACATTTACTGTGAAAATAAGGTAACAGGATTACTTAATTTCTGTTTTTCAAGTGTAGACAGCTATTTTCCATAGCCAGAAATACCAACAAAATAAATGTGTCTGGTAAGTCTTTTATTTAACAGAATAGTTAATAAGAAATGAAAGGAAATTTGGAAAAGTTCTTCCAAAATGATGAACACTGAAGCAGAGATATGAATGGTCTCTGCAAAAGAATATTGTCTCCCTATAAAATATTATTACCTCAAGATCTAGCTGTATGACAGAATATAGCAGAATTTTCAAGCCTGAGATCACCGGTCTAAGTTTCAAAAGATGGTGGATACTATTTGTAATAAATAAGTAGTCCTCTGCTAATGTCTAGTCATGCATAGCACTAAGACACCTCTTCAGACCTTATTTAAATTTTATAGAATTAAATGGAAATGGTTTCTAATTTTTAAAGTCAAATGATCATCTCATCAGCCTCACAGGTAATAACAGACCTAGAATCCTCCCCAGTAATTTTGGCTTCAACCACTGCATTTCTACTGACCTTATCAGAGTTGTTTATAAGCCACGTGGCCAGTAAAGTTTCATTTTAGTGCAGAAATGACAACATTTTCCTTCTGAACATCTCCTAAATTCCTACAGGTATAAATCTAAGTGGGCTTTTCTTACTTTTCTTTATTGGAATACTTAAAAAATAAAAATAAAATGTTAATACAGCTTTACAAAATATTCCCAAAGAAGGATAAAAATATATATATTAAAAAAAAAATCTTGTGGAGGCTCAAGGAGAAATACATATGCATTTCTTTAAAAATAATCTTATATGTTTCAGATTTTTTTTTTCAGTTAAAAAAGTTGAGATGCCAGAACAGTGTGAGCAAATAGGTGACCAACCTCAAGAAAACACTTGCAAAGCAAGGAAGTTAAATCCTCATGTCAGTTTTCATAAAAAAAGGTCAGTATAATTTTTGTGTTAAAGTTTCCTATTTCAACATATTTCACCAAAAAATAAAATGTGAACTGTGCAGAGCTTTAAACATTAATGCAGAAGAATCATATTTCCTCAGCATAATTATGACCCTGTCTCTCCTTATTGACTGTGCTATTTAGCAAACATATATTAAAGCTTAATGTTCATGAGCATTAAGCAGAACACTCATTTTGGGTGAAGAGCTGTGTAAGCATTTAGGGCCACAATGGAGAATTCAGTGGAAAATCTGGACAGAAGACTTGGAACTTGGGAACGACATGAGCAAAACTTGAGACTCCTTGGATGGAAGTAAGAGCACCCCTTTTATTGCTGATTAGATTTCACAGCTCTACATTTAACCTCTTCCAAGCTGTTGATCACCTCCCAGGTTTGTTCCACTGCTCCTAAACCAGGAAAACACATTTGAGCGTAGTTTAATTGAATGTTTAGAAGAGAGACACTTTTTCTATCCAGTTTCTTTCTCAACAGAAAGGACATTTTGTTCAGCTCATAATAAGTTTTATTACCTTGTATTTTTGTTAGTGGATCATAGTTTATAGAGTTACAAAAAATGAAACTTGATTTTATTTAGCTTAAAAAATCACAAACAGAGTTGTTAACTCTAATGGCAGATTCCTTGTGAAGATACATCACAAGAAAAAGCCAGATAGGAGGCTCATTTTCTGGAGCTCATGGTTAAGTTCTTGATAATACAGAGTGGTTCTGGGCATAAACTGAGCATACATTGCACTGAACATATATAACAGCACAGTATAAGCACATTTAAATTGGTCTGTACCTCTAGAACTTCTTCACAGATTAAAAAAAAAACAGAAAAACAGAAGACTATAATGATCTAGATCTGGAAAGAAAAGCTTTACTGATAGTAATAATTCCTATGAAGACCAAAGTACTCTGGGCAAACAGTAGAGAGAAAAGCCAGTGCAGCGTGCATGCCCTGCCTAGCAAAGCTACGGCACGGCTGTATCAGTCTGACAACTCAGTGGGACAGTTCTGCCAACAAACTCACCTTATGGAAGAACAGAAATCTGCATTTAACCTAAAGCTCGCTACTTGCCTGCATTTTAGATGAAAAGATCTTCCCAGTATCACAAAAATTATAATTCTATTGCCCAGCTTCAGAAATCTAGCTTTAGCTTCCCTTCATGGTGAGGGGCGAGAGGCAGATTCCTCACCTAGATATTCTCCGTCCTCTCCCTGCTGACTGTTCAGGCTACTTTGGCACTTCAGTTTGATGCCACAAGTTGGCTGGAAGTGAGGATATGCTATCGAACATACAAAAGGCATGTTAGATAATTCCAACAGGCCAGGAGATCATTTAACATTAGGCAACCAAACAAGCTACCAGCTGGACACGGATGGGAGATCTGTGTGTGTGCGTACAAAGAGCAGAGAGGCTCTGAAAAGTTGGAAGTCTCTCTCAGCCAGTCTATCAAAAGAGAAAGAGCAATTTGTCCCATTTCAAGATATGCATCTAACATTTAGCTCACATTTAGGTGAAATTAATCCAACCCTTAGTTAGCTCTTTTTACAAAATCACTTTTTTTTTTTTTAGTAAGGAGAGAGGTTCTTATCTATAAGGATGGAGATTACAGAATACATAAGAGCTGATGAGAAAGCACATCTCATGGTGGTTGCTTAGGTATGGACACAAGCATTACAAAGGGTACTCTAAATAAGTTTTCTTTATCATCATAAAGAAAAATTTTCCAGATAACTGTCAGTGTGGGAAGCTTAATCGACCATTACGTAGTCATACTTTCAAGGTAGAAAACCACAAAGAAAACACTAAAAAGGAATCACTCCCTCCAGTATGTTTTCAGTCTCGGATAAAAAAATATATATATATATCTTTATCATTTTTCAGGACAGACTAACATTTCGCTGATGATTAGCAATTTTTCCTAACTCTCTATAGTGAGAACAATGCCAACTATTTGTAAAAAAAAATCTGGGCTAAGATCACTATGTCTAGAGCAGCAGTGGAAAAAACAATCTTCCCTAATGTAGGCTAATCAACTAAATTAGAGGAAAAGATCTCACAAAGTCAGCTTGTCAAAAGCCCTTTGCTACTGAAGATGCTGTATCAGGAAGGTTAATTCTCCCAACAAATGAGATGGACTGTCTTCCCATCGCTTCTGGAGACTTTTACATGGCTGAAGCAGGTTCTTCAGAGCTGTTGGCCTGTGACCTTTTCCTTGCAGCAGCTGTCTGTAACCGGGCCTCAGACAAACAGTTCAGAATCAGGGCACGACATGGAAATAAGACTTCACAGCCTTGGGCTAATGTGGCTCAGCGCAGGATAAACATTTTTGGTCTATCTTTCAGGGTTTATCTCTTTTATGACTCATGTTGAGTAATTGTTTCCACATCCCTTTCTGTCATAAGGGACAGGGAACATGCTTATTCAAGACAGAGCTTTAGCTGGAATTTGGGAGGAAGAGGACATGATCTGGAATTCTTGCTGTTAAACCTTTGGGTGGATTTGCTTTGTTTTCCCCCCTTTCACCCTACCCCTCGTGTTTTAGCCAAAAGTCCAAGCCAGTTGACTGTAGAAGGAATGGTCTGTATTAGGACCCTGAAATGTGCTGTATGGCTGTTGCCAGTGATAAATGGGAGTTATAATTGATATAACTCATTCCAATGTATATAAAGCAAAATCATACACTGATAAGATAAAGTATAAAGAAAATGGCTGAACGCACTCTCATTCTTCATTCAGCAGATATCAATCTCATTTCACTATTTTTATTTAACATGAAACAAAACCTTAGTTTGAGTAAAGAGAAATTTAAAATCTTTCCTTTAGAAGTTCTACCAAGAACAAGAACATTATATTTACATCATATAAAAACATATCATAAAGTATAGTTCAAAAGCCAGGTTACCAATAGGGTTTTATTTACATATTTTACTGCTTTATTATGCATTCATATTATGTACCTTGATTAAATCTTATCTCTTGATTCTATTATCATAATACGCCAGTTAAAGAAACAAACAATCTCCACCCCCAAATGATAAAGAAAAATGAAAAAAAAAAGCCACAAGAAAGGAGTAACAGCAGCATCAAAACCACTCTTACTGGAATGACAAGTTCTTCTGGTTCATTCGCCAATACTAAACTGAGTAGCAAAGGCAGATTTTATGATATGCAAGGCTACAACAATGCCTTTTGTCAGCATGTGAAAGTCAACCACATACCATCTACCAGACATGGCCAAAATGTGGCTCAGGGAAGACAGAGCATGGCTTTTGTGGCACTCGCTTTCACACACAGCCCAGCAAAAATGGACTGAATATGCTGAATATGAAGACATTTAGAGTTGAGAAGAGGAAGTGTTAGGTCCTTCAGAGACAAATGAGAGAAGATAGCAACTATCAGCACACACAATTTTGAACATTACAGGAGATATGGCTATAATCCCTCCCTCTCCCCACAGAAATAGAAGAAGCCATGACAAACCTGAAAACTGTGTTAACACATCCGCTTTTAGTGACTTCTAGAAGCAAATCAAATCAGCCTAAAAACATTGTCACAGATCACCCCTTGTAATTTTCTGTTGATTACCAAATTCCCTATCAAATTAAAAGAGGTCCAAACACAAGATCAGATGCAGCACAAATATAAATTCAACTAACTAGCAATACCTAATTCCATTCCATAAAAACCTGCTGAGAAAAGAGGAGAATGAATCTGAAGTAATACATGTAAAAAATGAGGAGAAAAAGATGAGAATAATTGCTTTTACTGAACCTTTAATAAAAGAATATTCACTCTACTTAGAGCTTAGGAGACCCCTGGATCTTCCAGTGAAAAGATTTGAGAAAAGGAACCTTCCAAAATAGTCTGAGAGCTGTTCTGCAATGCATGCTCAAGCACTGTGCCCAGACAGGTAATAGCTGTTTGCATGCTACTACTTATTAACCCATACAATATTTCACATGACATTCACTCAGACGAGGTGATTTTGGAGCAGCTACTACTGAGAATGAACAAAGCTAAAGAAATACAAAGGTAGGTTAAAGGTCTTACTCCATATAAAAGTGTTTCTCCACATCTACTTTTAATCTCCTTTTCTCATGTATTTGATTTTTCAATCTTTTCCATGTTACAGAATTGACAGCGTGCTACATGTAGGCAATAAGTAATTTTTCAACTAAGTCCAGCAGTTTTTGGTTACCCAGTTATCCATACCTAAATTGATGCAATGCAGATGTACAAGCCAGTCACTTTAATATCTACTTCATTAACAATAAGCTATTCAGTGTGAAAGTAAAAGACCCCCCCCCCCGCATAACTAATAAACTATCAAGGATCTTCAGAGCTTTCATATGAATGCAGAAATACTATCAGATGTGTTAGGCATGACTTCTTTTCTTGCAACAGTTCTTTTATATATGAGCATGGGGATGCAAGACAGCACCAGTTTAATGAAAGACAGGAAGAAACTATTCTATATCAAAGAGTGGTAAGAGGAAAACAAACAAAGTAAGTACATATGGAAATCAAGAGCAGTCATGACTTCTTTTTTTTTTTTTTTTCTCGCAATAGCCAGAAGTACCCTACTTTCTTACATTCCTAAAACTAGAAGAACTGGAGAACTGCATTATTAAGAAAATCCTCCTTTCTTTCTCTTGTTTTTCAGTTGTTCTTTTTTTCTCCTTTTAATGATTTTATAAAGCAAGACCATCACACTTACACTGCAACTAGTCTCGTGAGATGAAAGTATTTAAATATGCTTAAACTTCCATTCTTTTTTATAGCAAGTCTGGTAAATTGACAAAGAAAAAACTCCACATGATGTAAAACAGTGAAGACTTGAATATGCATGGAGTTAAGCATACATTAAAAAGTCTTCTCTTCCTTTTGCCGATACACATAAAACAAGAATGCTTGACACTACGGTGGCTCTGGCAGCTACACATACTATTACTGAATATAAAGTTATCAAACGAATTGACACAGGCAAGTTTTAGTGGGTGAAATGGGAAAGAGCAGGTAGTGGTTTAAGTCCATCAGAACTTTCAGTGACTGTCTGAAAGGCGGCAATGCAATCCTTATCCCAAAATTTCAAAAATATGTCACCTTCAGCATAAGTACATTATTAGAGTCCCATGTTCATGGGGAAAAAAAGATCAAAAGTTACACTTCTACAGCCATATCTTCAGCAGGAGACTTGCTCCTGTGTAGAGATGCAGCTGAGTCTCTAGGCAGAAGAAATATAGACTCACTCCCTTAAAAAGATCTCAATCTCTAAAAGAAATTTAGAAAGTAACATGCATGCAAAGGACAAGGAAACAGAACACATAAGGCAAAGGAAAGCACTCAGAGTGATGAAAGGCTGATAGACTGCACATCTATCTTCACCCTGAGGGACATGTAGAGAAATTAGTGTATGTACACAATATGTTTTTGGAGCTGATCCCTCTACAAATGTCATGCTCCACTGCAGTAGGTATTCATATACATTAGTGGTGAGGCACTGAAACAAGCAAGTGCCGTGCAACTTACTATGCCTGCACTGTGCTATCTATTTTTGTTACCCTAAAGGGCTTTAAAAACAGTGAATACTGCCTGCGACAAACCAGCTGGACAGACATGCACTGAACCGAATTCAGTGAGAAGCTCAGGACCTGCAAAAAACAGAAAACTGTTCCATTCATGAAAAGAACAGGCCAGAAGTTTCATTAAAAAATTGAGTAGTGTTATCAGAAACAATAAGGCCTCCATTGGCTAAGGATACAGTGGACAGAACCAGTCATCCCTGCAGTGCCCTACAATAATGTTGCAATCTCATCTCCTTTGATTTGTGAACCATACAGTTTGATAAACTAACAAAAATTAGAAAGCATTTCAGAAAAAAGTATTCTGATCAAGTTCAATCTCTCTTTTCTAATAAGAAGAATGGAACTAGAAGAAAAAGAAAAGCTACAGTGTAATACACTTGCAAACTACTCAATCATAACAATTCTGACTGGTATTTTAATGGTGCTGAGATGCAGATAAAAACATCCTTTGGAAATGCGTGATCATTTTTATTTTACTATCTAGAGATGATAAAATACGAAAACACAGAGTAACGTTAAGGATGTATATACATACTTGGGAATCCTTCACACTCAAACAGAAGCTTAAGGAGACAGGTGGATCTTAGGCACTGCAAGACTGCTTCGAGACCACAGCATCACATGCTTAAGAATAGTTACAGCACAGTTAGTAAATGGAACAAATCCAAAGCAACTGTAAAAACACGTGAGAAGATGCATACTTACATGCAGACAGACTGTAAGAGCACCATTTTTAAGCAACTAAACTATAAAATGTTAAATGCATTAACCCCCGGCACTAAATTCTAACTTCCCACTATTACTTATTAATCCAGACAACATTAACAATAACCATCAATATATATTCATTCTTGGGTCAATGAACTAAACTTACGCCTACTTACTTTTACATTAGTAAATAATTTTTAATTATATTTGTAATCTACCAATTAACTTTTTGAAAAAGATTTTTAAATCTATAATTATTGTTGTTACTCAGTAGTGTGGGTTTATGAAAAAAAACTCTATGTGTCTTCCTTCCCTCCTCCCCTTAAACTGACGCTGAAGCTGTCATATATAGAGCTGATTTCTTCCTGTGCCAAAGGAATTGCAAGGGCCTTTGTGATATTAATAATAATAATAAAAAAAATCTTTGGAATGCTTATATACTGATTAAAAAGGGATTTACTAGATTAATTCTCCAAAGACAATGCCTCAATATGATCCTTAGTGGTATGGACTCCTTGCAGAGCACATCTTAGCTTTCAGTTTTATCAAACAGTTTCTAAAGCCTTATCAACACATTTTAACAATATATTATTTGTTAGGGGTGAAGTGCAAAAGCACTGATTTAAAAATCTCAACATCAGGGTTATGGTTTGTGCCACCTGGCCCAAAAATTAATTTAAAATAAGTCCAGCAGAGTCTCTTGATTTCTGTAAATTGTGATAAAAATCAATAATGGAGACATGCAGAGCACTCCTTCAATTGTTCTTTTAATATCAATAAATGATGCACATATTTAATAGTTGCTCAAAGTCAAGGTCAGCTAATATTGTACACTCTGAAAACATACTGAAACCTAAGCTTCTGGGAGACAGGCAGCGGAGGGCAAGGAAGAATGTCACCAGTTTAAATACTTGGTGGATATGCACAGCTCAGTCATCCTGAAGAGCACGAGCTTTTCTTTCTCTTGCCTACAATACTGTTTCTCCCAGTACTGTTAAATTAAACTTCATATAAACAACCAATATGATACTTGCACAGCTCCTATTTTCATTAGTAAGTTTTAATACCCATTCATGAACGAGGTGGGACTGGTGTAACAGAGAGAGTTGTCTCTCCTCTGGTTTGGTGGTTTGTTTGCTTGTTTTACAGAAAAGAGTGAATGGCTCAGGTGGGTAAGTTTTTGAGTGTAAAAGTTGTGGTGATTTCTGGGTGCTAACTAAAAGCATAAAGATCTCAGAAGGTCCACCAAAAAGCCCCAGCCAGGCCAGGTACTGTCACACCCTGCATGTGGAATAGTGAAATAAACTGTCCTTTGACCCAAAAGTTTATTTCAGCGTCACTATGGAACAGGAAACAAAAATTAAAGACAGAAATAAGCCCTCCTATTCCTAGGAAAAACCTATCCGAAAGACTTGGCTCACATAATCATACGGAGACAAGACAGCGTTTCCATAGACTGCCTAGACCGCAGTGGAACATAGGAGAAGCTCTTCTCTAATGAATTCACTGCAGCTCACCGCTAGACCCAACATTAAGGTATCAGTAAGTGACCAACCTAATAATTTTGCAGAGCTACACTGTAACATCTACAGGATGTTTACAACGTTGCACTGTTTATCTTTAGTCACAGTTTTGTACTGTTCTTCAGCCTCAGAATAGAAAACATTACAAATGCCGAAGGAGGCTGGACTGAGGTTTTAAATGCCTTCATGCAATCCTGAATTCCACGGTCTGTGGCATTGCTTTATAATCCCGTTCGGAGAGGAACAAATCCTTGCTTGGGACATATCATAAATGTCACAGTTAAAGAAATGGCCTAAAAATTCTGTACTAATATTAGACAGCATAGGAATTAGCCAAGCTCCTAATTTTAGACCCTATTCTGTAACCTTCAATTGAGCCATATCTTGCACCAACGGAATTCCTGTCTAATGTACAACATAATGACTGTGGATCACAGTTGCAAATCTGAGTCTTAGACTCTGGCCATCTTTCTTCTCTCTGTGACAATCTCAGGTGAATCCCAAACAAACATGCTGAGCCTTGCTGAAAACTAGTAGCTGCGATGTCCTAAAGCTATCAAAACCTATTGATAGCCAAGCACTGATCATACTAGTCAATGGGTTAATTAATAGCTCTTCTCTATCCCATTTGGATACCCAATCCTGTTGATATATTAAAGTTCAACAGTTGTGGCTGGCTTGTTAACGGTTATGAAATCTCAACCTGGTAACTGAAAAGAATTAACTATAAAGGTGATGAAAAAGGTTTTAAGTCACACATTAGCATTCTCTTGCCTCATTCCTCTATTTTTTTATTAGAGCAAGATCCCTTGGAAGTTAACATGCCACATGACATACATTTTATCTATTTTAATTTCATATTTATGGTGGGTTATACAGTAATGGTATCTTTGGACTTCTGCAGCAGCTTCACTTCAAGACTGCAAAGTGCAGATCATACTATTCTTACAATAAGTTAGTGGGGGGAAAAATGAATTATTTGCTGTAAATAATTTCTTGAATAGTTGGTAGATTTTTTTCTGTTGAAAGGCCTGATTTAAAAATGTTTCAAGCTGCTCCACCTATTACAGACATACTGATGGAGTTTCCATGTATACTGTGATGTTTAACACTGCCATATCACAACATTGAGATATTTATTAGACAAGTAAACTAAGATGTATGGTGATTGTGATTATCCTAAAGATTATGAAAAAACAGGACCCAGAAGATCAGCTGCGGAAGTCCTTTTCTAGTGCTTAACAATGCTCTCTCCTAAACTGCAGAGATAATAGCGGTAATAGTCAGAACTCCACCGGGGATTAACAGCTCATTCCAAGCAGATTTCCAAAGCATGTACTTAGGTCCACACCAGCAGCTTACATTCATGGAAAAATGCTCTTAGCTTTGGAAAGGTAGTTGGATTGGATATCAAATATTACATCAATTATCCAATCAGTGAGTAAATAAGATAATTTCCTTCTGCAGTTTTCTGCTGTGGTCTGGAAAAAGCCTTCAACTCTTTGACCTATTGTCAACAAGTAAGCAATGCTTATTTGTTTTTTTTCAAAAGTAAGATAGATTTTATTAAAATGTACGCTATTATTCCAAGAACTGTGCTGTCTTACTTGGGGCAGTACCTAACACAGCAGAGTGTGTGACGTCATGATATAGGGCAAGTAAGAGAAAAGGGAAAAATTCAAAAAGCATTTAGGGATTAATGCATTTGCATTATTAAGAATTAATTAGTTTTAAAAGACAGTGAGGTGAAAAAAAAAGGCAATTAAAGAAAAAAAAAACTAACAACCAGGCAACAACAACAAAAAAAACCCTACACAAAAACATAATAATGAAAACAGGGGTTTTCAGAAGGGAAGTAAAACTAGTATGGGCAGAGGTGAAAGAGCTTTATGAAAGGCAAAAATACAATTTTCAGATAATAGAATGGCAATTAGCCAACAGTTTAAAGACAAGAGTCCCACATCAAAAGGAAGAGGATTTAAAAAACATATATTATCTTGCTTCCCAGCCCTCTTGCAACCAGGGCATTGACCCTGCAACAAGATCCTCCTGGCTGGATGTAGTTCAGTGGAGCTATTTACATAAAGGGTGTAAGTGGCATTGGGGTCCATGCTTATAAATTATGCAGGCAAGAAAGACTGTGTTATGCACTGTGGCCAGCTTAGATCCATGAGGAATTTAGAGCGAATACGATTGAGACTACAGTATTCCTCGTGGGGAAGCCCAACAACACAGTGTGCAACTGTATTTCCCATCCAATTGTATTTCCCATCTTAGAAATATCAGGCGGCTAAGGACCCCCAGGGTGAAGTGGTGCCAGGAAATTTGACCTTTGTCATTTTCTGATTTTGACTGCCAAATCATAATGCTTAAATAAATGCTCCCTCACTGTAAGAATTTTTTTTTTTTGGATGATGATGATGATAATGATAACCATTATGAGAGATTATATATTAAAAGCCTGGAGCAACACACTAGATTTCAAGATTATTTTATGCTTAGAAGTTGTTTAACAAAATGCAAAGTTGTCCTGAAAGCATTGTAACTAAATTTTTTACTGGAATTCACCAAGATGAACACTTTATTTTTTTTAATGTATAATCAAAGCACAGAAAGGAAAAATGAAAATATGCATAATGTCAGTCCTCACAGATCAAAACCAACTAACTTAGGTTCTTCAAAATTGTTTGACAACTGGTGGACTGTGTTCTGCTTTTTGTATTTATACTGACTGGCTCAATTTGAGCTTCCCCTCTGCAGATCCTAAGCTGCTTCTTGTTTTTGTTAAGCCGAAGTCCCCAATACCATTAAGAAATATTGTTAGCATTTAGTGTACTACTCTGATAAACCGGGTGACTTGTCAAAACGTGCTCTGAGACCCCCCTCAACACTCAAAGATTTCCATTTCCCATGCATGAAAGCGTTCATACAAAAGACCTCTGCTAATGCATAATTGCAATTAACGTGAAGGTTGCTAAAAGAAACAGAAGCGTACAGATGTTGAATTTTAAGTCTAATTGGGAGCAACCCACTTTTACACAACATGGAAGAACGGCAAAGAGATTTCAACAGACTTTTCAAGTGCAAGGCCCTGAGGTAATAAGATAATGTATTGCTTCCATTTCCAAAGAATATAACTTTCTTAAAAAAAATAATAAAAAACATAAAGAAAAGTAGGGAGGAGATGTACCTTATAAAAAGGGAGGGTTGCATACCTTATGTGCCTCCATATGACACTGCTGACATCAACAGCGAAGGCACGACTACAGCTCTGGTGTTTTGTGTGCTTTTTTTTTTTTTTTTCCTCCTCCATTAGTTTTATAAGATTGGCTAGGATTTACATGAAAGGTTGTTGATCACCTAAGGCAAATAGCACGATCAAATAGATTAAATTAAAAGCAACCAGCCTCGACAAGCAACACAGCGAATGCGGATCCTATGAATAACATACCCTCTACTGTACCTGCCTACTGTAAATCATCGCGGGCTTACTTGACAGTGCCAGGCACAGTCAGATCATCACTAAAACATTGGCAGTCCAAACACCGTGGTTTGGGGTTTTTTCCCCCCCAGGAACACTTAGCCGATGGGAAGCTGGGAGTGAGGGTGTTCTTTGCACAGGTCCCCCGGCCCCAGCCCCCTCTTCCATATTCAAACACTCGGGGCAAGGCAATTTGACACTGGTTTCTGTAACAAACCTGGTCAGGCAGGATTTCTCACACGCCCTGCACAAAAGGCTAACCTCTCACAAAGTACTTATTTGAGATTTACGTCAAGGTTGAGTGAACTGCAGCCAGGGAACGGAGCTCCAAACAGTGTGTGAAAGGCTCCTGTGCTAATCACTAAACCAGTGGGTTAGCTGGAGAAGAATTAGGGGGGAAAAAAAACAAAAAAGAAAAATCCAACAAATAAATAAAAAATACTCTTTGTAGTGTTTCATATCCCATACTCAACCCCAATATTAATAGAAAAAACATACTGCTTGTAATTGAAAAATCTCCTCAAATTATAAATATATTGAAATAGCTATACCAAAAAAAATCATCTTTACTATTCAAAAGAAGATATGTTAGATATTGCTAGGATTGGTTTATTTTGCTTTTTCAGCTTTTATTTTGTACTTCCAATGATACGTTAATGGCTGGTTAGATGATGCTGTAACTCAGACATTGATCTCAGGTGTTGCTGCAGGAGTATCTTCCAGAGAATAGCCAGTGCTGGATTTATATGCAACTGTCAGAGGCTAAATCTACCAGATAAGCAACCAGAATAAAGTGACTGGCAAGTACTGATAGACCTTTTCCAGACCAGGATAATGGGACGTTGTTAGAACATGTTAACTAACTTGTTATACTCACCCCATGTAGACAAGCCACACTGTTTTGTCTGAGTATAAATTAATGCATGACGAGAGCTTACAGTACATATTGCCTTGAAAAACTTGGAATATACTAGCTAACCTTTTCTATCACTATATCTTCACATTCAAAGTTAGATGTGTTTTTTTACATTTAAAACAGTATGTTCCACAATTGGTTCAGTTGAAGTGAATTCCAGAGGAAATCAGATGTTCCCCAAAACTGTTCTTCAGGCATCATCTGTTCAAAAGCTAGTTCTCATTCATCTGAAGGTCCTTTTTCCTCTTTCATATAGTGGAAGACATCTAACTACCCCTTAATAAAATAGGGTAAGAGGGAAAAATCCAGACAAGCAATGTTTTAATCTTCAACACCGCAAGGCCTTACAGTAAAACAGTACTCAGATGCACACAGTACGATTTTTGCAGATTATCCACAGGCCAGTTCCCTCCTAAAGGTTCAAGGAGCCAGACCCCTATGACCCAGCAGAGACCTGCTGTTCCCTCTGGAGGCTTGCAAGGGATGGGAAGGTGAATTTTATTTCCTCCACTGTGATACACTGTTGCACTAAATTTGACCTATGCTGTTTTGTGCTTTGCAAATCTTTTAACACATTGTTAAAATCGCCATTATTTCATAAAACAGTGTGTTTATTTATTATAGAGACATTGTACATGTACCTAATTGATTCAGTTGTTCAAGTAACTTTATCCCATCTAATCTCATCCTCACACCATAATACAGAGGCAACAAGTAACTACATAGCTTGCTGGTTTCCCATTTACTGCCCTTTGTAAACTTTAGGAGAGAAAGGTAACAACCAAGGTTGTTACCATAGCAGTCTTCAAATTTAATAAAAACATAAACTCAGGTTTTAAGAAATCAAAGTCACCCTTTTGTAACTGCTGTTATAAGGATAGAAACATTAAGAAAGACTTTCTTCATATTGCAGTAAGAATCCCAGCTGCTGAGCATTTACTGCTACCCTGTAAAATTGGGGTGGAGAAATTCCCTGCTGCAATAAAAGTGTCTACAGACACATAAACAAGAGACACATCAGTTACTTTAAAGGAAAAAAAAAGGAAAAAAAAAAAAGAGAGATAGCATTAGGACTGGCCTTTCATTGTTAGTGTGTCTGAAGGGCTTAAGACACATTTTGCTGCCTAAGTATAATTAGCAGCATTACCATATGAGTACCTTGAACAGACTTAAAGTGACAGATAACCTTTAAAAAAATTCTGTGAAATAATATTTCTCTTAGTGTTGTTGGGAAATGCAAAAGAATACTTTGGAAGAGAAAGCACTGCAAACTCTTCAGTAGTGAAGAAGCTAAACAAACTGGGGAAAAAATAAAAAAAAAACAACCAATCATGCAATGTAAAAATAAAACAAATTTGAAACATCCAAAAATTACCATCTAAGCATATCTGGAAAATTCAACATTATAGGATCTTAACAGTGATAATTTTCAATGTGATTAGGTCTTTTTCAGTATGATGAGGGGTTTGCCTCTTTTTTGTTTATTTGTTTTTGGTATTTTTGTTTTAATGGAGTTCTTATGACTCTGAACAAACACTTAACACCTCAGCTTTCCATTCCCAGCTCTGCATGTGCAGCACCACCGCAGAGTCCTGCACAGGTTTCCATTGCAAAAACCCTGCCCATTTGCTTGGTGCAGAATGAACACAAAATACTTCTTTTGTAAGCACCTCAAAAAAACAGGCACTTTGCTTGTTTTAAATTGTCTTTGAATGACTGATGCTTGGGTATAGGATAAGCTTAGGAGATCTTTGAACAGAAAGAAGTGTAGAAAGGTGTTATAAATTTATAACAAAACTGTTAGAAAAGAATCTGTTGTGGACATTATGGGCTAGATTCTCATTTTTCTTGGATCATCTTCATGAAAGTTTTGGCATTTTGTAGAATTGCCTCAGTTTAAAACTTTTATTTGTGTCAGTATAGCCGAGTGTGAAATGATCTAGAGCAATATGGACTTGCATATTTGAATTTACTCACCTGCTTTTTGCCTGTAGGATTCTTCACACTAGAATTTCCTCAAATACAACACACAGAGGGTTACTAATATCAGTCAGCTTCAGTCATCTAACTTACAGGCCAAAATTCAGAAACTAATCTCCCCAGGCTCCTTATACAGTCAGTCAAGGTAAAGAGAAATTATTTCAGAAGGCAATTATGCTTCTGCTTTGATTTGCCTTCTGGAGCTACCCCTCTTCATCAATTATGAAGGAAGCCTAAGAAAACTTGCTTTCTTACTTAGGCATCTAATTTAGGTTCCTATTAGGTGTTACAAAGACTCCTGCACTTTCAATGCCTCTAGCTCAAGATTTTTGCCCATTCTTGTCTCCACTCTCCACAACAGATACTGAATCACAAGAATCCAGTCATGGAGCAATTTTTCTTCTTCTTTTGAAGAAATCTATTCTTTTTCAACAGCTATCCATGCCCATCACTTAATTGTGAGCAATTAATAAGACTCCACTGAAACCTGGTTTCAAAACTTGAATTACAGCATATACCATGCATACAAAGTTGCCAGAAATCCATCTCATATATCACAGTAACTGTAAGGTCTAGGTCATCTAAATGAGGTCAAGAAAAAAATTACAGAAGGGCTGAATACGAGTGAGGAAATCCATGTAAAATCTATCCTACAAAGAGCAGTAGGGAAGCAGGAGGTAAATCTAAGATATACGTTAGTAAGTCAGTGAAAGGCCTTCTTTAAATCCAAATACATTGTTCAATGTCCAGTCCAGATGCTTCCTTTCTTGTTTATACTAAGCATATATGATTTGCACAGCCCTTGGGTATAACAGAATGACTTTCACATGCACACAAGGGAAAAATCATTTAACAATTTGTAACACTGCACACTTTACTCATATAAAATATGTTATGCAGTGGTCTTTTATTGTTGTTCTATTCATATAACCCTTTAGAAAGATCTAAGTATCTGACTCAGGAAGGTCATTCCTACCAATGATAAGCAGATAATACACGCTAAACTGTTCTTTAAACTGTCTTCAAACTCTTGAGTAAGGATGCTTCACTTCTCGATTTCTCATTTGCTGATGTTGCTGTTTTAAATGAACATCTCTAAATATTTAACATAAATCAGTAAGAATTTTAGGTCATTGTTTGCATTTCTGGATTTATATATCTGACTAACATATAGAGGACAGCCAATCAGTCATAAACGCTCAAGGCCTCCTCTAACTTAAAACGGGCACAGCAGATTATTTAGTACACTTTGAGATTGACTTCGCAGATTAGGAAGGAATGCAGGCAGGTACACTGAGAGTGAAAGAGAGACAGAGAGACAGAGAGACATGAGGAAATAAAATACAGACAACTTACTAAGATACCCCAAAATCTATACTGTAAAACTCTAGACAAAGTCTCTTGGGCCACTTTTCCCAGTCATTCTTTGACTTCCCAGAGACATGCTTTCTTTCAGAGAACCCTTATTTAAACCCTTATTTGTCCTGACTTTCTTACAGGTTGGGCTTTCCTGACTTTTCAATAATTTTCCAAGCAGGAGGAAACACCCCTGTTTCTACTTTCTGTACTGAAGGAATCATCTCCATTCTTATCCAAATAACCTCACTAATGTTTCCTTTCCATTTTACTCCCTTGTTCTGCTTCCCAAATTACTTTTCATTCCCTCTGATTTTAGTTTTACCTTACAAAGCCATCAGTTTAACATCTCTTTAAATATACTTCCACCAAATGAATATCATTTTGCTCTACACAAACCCTGGTACCGAAAACACAGCTTTCATCTTCAATGGTCTTATATTATTTCCTTTTTAAAGAAATGTCACCCTAGACATTTAAACACACATAGTAAAACAGAAAAACAAATAAAACTATAATTATTCCATGAAATGTTTCAAATTTTAGCTAGAACCTTCTTTTGCCTTCTTGATTAAAGTCATACTAGTATTTCCCATTAACTGACAAATTATCTTTTGGAGACAGAGGAGTCATTAACTGCAGATATACCCAAATTCTGCTTCCTACCTGCAGTGCAATCACTGATAATGCTGTTATTCTGAAGAAGCAGAGGCAGGCACTCCTCTTACATTTATCACCTCCTGCAATTGCTATATAAAAGCAAGTGCGAACTTTAAGGAGGAGGAGCTGTAGCCTCTATCTGCAGTGTATATGTCTAGGCTTCCTTCAGTCATTGGATAAGTAGCCAGTTCAATGAATGGCAAAAAAGTGTGCAGTGCTCTGACTCTATAGAGAAATTTCCTTTAGGGTGAAGTAATTCGCTTCTTGTACCTCACAATTGTATTGTTTAAATCTGCACTGACTCCAAGAATCCTAGACAGCTAGCTCAGACATAGACACCTACATCACGGGAAGTTGAGATGAGTCCTGCTCTGGATGTCCATGGGATGGGGTAACTTCTGGGTGTTTTGCCTCCTAGAAGCAAATTCTGAGGATCACTTCCTAGAGTAGGAGTCCCAGTCAAAGCCAAAACTTCTATTTATTTCAGTGATATCAGGCCAGGTCAAATGGGGTAATAAAATAAAATGGGGCAACAGGCCCAGAAAGAAACCACTGCTTTTTGACCTGGTGACTCTAGAATGACACCAGCTTCACACAAGGAAAGAAAGAGAGGGCTCCTTTGTCCTAATCCAATTTAAGTGTGATTGAAAGTGACATCCAATGTTAATTCCTTGTTTCACTTTTAGGGCCACAACTTAATCCTGCTTTTGGATTTAGTTAAAAGTTTCTAGCCTGACAGCAGCTTGCTGGATTTCTGAGTCCTAAGACATGTCTCATGTTCTCAGCCTGCACATTAGCCTCTGAATTCATATTTCACCTTAAATGTCTAAGTATGTCAAACACAAGATGTTAGGCAAATTCAATACAGTTCTCTGCATACATACATCTCTGTTCTGGCTTTCACCTTCTAACTGGGAACCTGCCATCTGCAGTACAAGGCATATCTTCTAAATGCAATTTTTAGTTCCCTGGCCATGTTCAGATAACTTCTTTAGAGGACTCCATCTGTTTTGAAGCTGTAATACACTTGTCTTCCTGCTGCTATCATCATAGTCTTCTCCCCAGCAAATTCACAAACTCCCTTAATGTGTCCTTTTTATCCCTCTTTGTAGTTAGAATGCCACATTCCATCTTTTTCAGCACAAAGGTACCCAGGTTATCTACAGGTAATCTTGGAGACCACTCAGGCTAGAGCAAAAATAAAGACTAACTCATTGTCAGATGTGTGGAAGTTAGAAGCAGTAGCAACATAATTTAGACAGTCCTTCAAGTTACTAAATGGTGGTAATGCTGGTCCAAAAAAAAGAAAAATGTTCAATTTCAAGAGAAAAATAATAAAATGGTCGTCCTTTTTTCTTGCCAACTAAAATGCCAACACAGACAATGGTCCTAAACACTCTATTAAATTTAAAATTTCAACAAAAATTAGGTGAAAGTTTCATTATTATTTGTACAACTATCCTTGTTGCACTGGCATAACCATGAGTGTATTTCAACCATTTGGAGCTGCAGTGTTATTAATGGAGGACACCTAAATAGTCTTGTGGAGGAGATATGAGTGCTAAGAGCCTGCTGAACCCCTTACGGCCACTCAACAGTCTGCAGGTTTCTGAGAAACCAGGAACATGATTCTCCATGTAGAAAGGGCTTTTAAAGCTACAGAAGGATCACAGCAATTTTCTTAATCTGAGAGCTATGATTTCTTCACACTTTAAAGACTCAAGAATAAATAGTATTTTCTCTCCAGGATTCCTCTAGGCTAAGCAATGCTGAACACAACGATCAATGATAAGGTTACAGTGGAGAAAACATAGACTTCTCTAATTTCATTCTCGCTGTTACTGTTTACATTAGCTGCATCACTGTCTCTACAGCCTCATAACTGAAATATATAAGTTCCCTCACTTAAATATTGCACATGGTATATAAAGAGCCAAGGGTTTTTTTTATATAACATATGGGTATATTCTGGGATTATACAGAGCTGGGAATACCATACTCTTCTGCCTTTGCACAATACAAAGAGAAACCTCAAGACTAATAGGAATTGGTCAGACAAAAATATTCTTTATGACATTTCTCAAAGGGCAAATACAACTGTTAAGCTTTCTTTTTTGTTTTCTTTTCTTTTTCGCTTCATCTACAAAGATATTGTAAATATATTTGAGAACACATGGACTAATCTTTTACATACACCCTTGATTCAGTCAATCCCCCCTCTCATTTGACACTGACTATAGACTTCTTAGTCATTTAAGTAAGTTTACATTTTTCCTAAGTTATTTCTAACAAACCACAGTTACATGGCAGGGAGATGAAAGGTTGAGCAAGATTCTAAAGGCTCATGAGTAAAGTCCCTAACAAGGCACAGCTGATCTACAGACAGACAGACAGACAGACAAAGATATCAACCATGTGTTGAAAATAAACAGTTTCAGTAAATTCTCTCGTGCTGGAGAAGAAGAGGAATAGCACGCTGACAATGTTTAAGGAGTGAGAATGACACTGCCATTTCTCTGGACCTGTGTTAGTCCAGTGATGTGAGTATGTTGTTTATACAGTTCCCATCTCATGTCTACATGGTGTTCTCACCATCCTGACCTGACATGAATGGTTTTAAAACCATTTGCTCATGTCAGAAGTGCGATAATATCTGAGGAAGCCAAATCTGTCTGTGAAAGAGCAGCTCTGATAGACAGCAATAAGTGTGTAATAGACATAAAAAATTTAGTTATTATTTATAAACCTTTCCGCTTCTGAAGTACCTCATGTCCAATATTCTCAAAGCAATTTGATAATATTCATAAATCTCAATGTTCTTTGGAAGTTATTATATAATAAAAATATGAATCAACAGAAGGACAACAGAAATTTGAATTTGTCCCAAATCATACAGCTTTTCCTAAGACAACGACTCTTGACTACTCCTACCCGATTATCATACACTAATCTTCTTTCTAGGCAACTTAACAATTGATATTAGACTTACAAGCACTAACCTGTAAACCGTTGTTTCATACACTGAGATGAATAAGCCTATCAGCATCAAATTTACCAGTTTCTGATAGACAAAGTCAGATTAAATATCCAGTCTCCTCCTAGCTATTGTGAAGTAATATTTTCTTAGTGGTAATTTCTCATGCCGTTGCTGCAGTCAACATACGAAAACAGAATGCTGTAAATGTCTATATTTTATCAACTGCAATATATGTTTCAAAGCATTATAAATATTGAAATTGTCAGATCCCATAGAGTATGATATTTCCTATAAGAATACTCAAAAAGGATAAAATCAGTCCGGACATACACTTTTTAATGTATGCAGCAAATATTAACATTTACCATCATGAAAATTAGAGTCCTGATATTTTCAGTTAAATAAAAACAACAAAGAACTACCAGGACCATCAGATGCAGTGTGGATCTACACTTACTGTACTGGAACACCGCAAAAAAACCAAAATACAAGGACAGACTGAGCATATTGGATGCAGCTTAAGCTACAAAAAGCAGAGGCAAACTCTGTATATCGCAAACCTAGTAATACTTTTGGAACTAAAGTCTTCCACAAGCCATCACAGTGCTATTCTATTAACCTCAGCTTTTACTTCATTAACACTATCTGAATTTTATTCTTACTTTTGCAGGCCTCTTGCTGTCACAGATATCAGTTCCTATGAGTACATCTGCAACAAATGTCCATCTGTTAAAATTTTGCTACTGTTGCAATAGCTTTCTGCAGAGTGTAAACACCAAATGTAAAATGATAATTAACTCTACATTTTGGAGAACTTGTAATTTACATAACTGTTTAGCTTGTTCAAATGAAACCATACATAACAAACTCAGACAAGAGAAGACGGCATGTGTTAATAGGTATGTGTATTGTTCACCTACTTTACAAGTCAGTATCAGGAACATCAATTTTCAGGAGAACAGAGATGGTCACAATAGGGAATAGAGTATATTGGATAAGTAGTGATTTTCCATATTACTTTCACTTCAAGCACATATAGAATTTCTTTGGTATATTCATTGCATCCTACACTTTTGGGAAATCAATAAGCCAATTGCGGCACTAAGAAAAAATCGTATTTGTCGTATTTCAAAGAAAATCAACAATTCAACCATAACTTTTATGAAGAAATAACTCATGTTTAAGAATACAGCTCATGAATATTTTTAGCACTATCTCTTCAGAATGGATTACTGAGTAAAATACTTGTCAATATGATAAAGACTGGAGTATTAGGGCTGAAATGGGTATTTATTATTAGCATTATTTAAATATTTAACTAAGTTTGCTTAGTTGCTTAGTTTGCTTTAACTAAGTTTGTGCCCTGTTCTGAGCACTGATTGAGAAAGTATTTTATTTTCTAATCATGAAATAGGCCTATTGAGAAGTTATTACATTTTTTTACTTGATACATCACTTTTAATCAGAAGAAGTCTAAATGCTTCATGAAAATGGACAAACATACAAGAGACTAAAACTTTCATTATGGACTAAGGATTATTATTCCATAGATAATCAGGACCTGTATGATTAAATAAGAAACCTATACAGTTTCAGGAGGAAAATCCTCAGCTCTTGCAAACTGCAATTTCACGAAGTCAAGGCAGTCAAGACAGACAGACAGACCTATGCAAACCATCCGAGCTGGCGAGTCAAGGCAAGAGTCTTGGCAGTCAGGGAAAAGCCCAGAAAGCTCAAGTCTCTATTCTTCTCCAAGCCGAAAAGTTATGACAGGTTTGTTTGTTTGCTTTTCCACTGGGAATGTATTGCTTTTCCTGGCCTCCATCCTATCTTTCAGGAGGAAAGGGGAAAATTTGACTAAAAGAGAATATCACTTTAATTAATTCTGTTACAGTAAGGTCTTTCTCTTTTCTGACACTGAGAGGAATAAGCAAGAGAATATGTTCATTGCTGTTTCAGAGAATAAGAATTGTAGTTATCAATTTCTTTTTTTAAGATTTAAAGTAGATTATTTTTTAACTATATTATATATAGACTCAAATGATTATGGATGTTTGTAAAACAAAAAAAATCATAATTACCAGACTGAAAACAGATGCAGGTCAATGCAATGTAACACTTTATGTAACAATCAATAAAAATGTCAATACAAACAACTACTAAAGGCACCATATGACATTCCAATAGAAAAAAAAAAAAAAATCCTTCATTTTCTACTTAGAAGCTTTCCTTCCGTTATCAGCAGATGGCAAACAAATTACTAGTTCAATCCATATGTCTGTATCTGATAGACAGTGTTTTACAAGTCTGAAATTAGTTTGAAACATTTTGATGTTGGCCAGACTACAGAGGAAAACAGGATAACTTTGCCTATTAATGAAAAGTTGGTTTTGTCATAACAAATACTTCCACAAGCTACTACCCATCCAGGCTCATTCAGTCACTAAAGGAATTTGTACCCAAAGACATAATCTGTGTTTAACAGACTAACAATTTGTAGTTTCACCCATTCTGTTCTTCTGTTGTGCTCTAACACGTCTCCTTACACTCCGCGAGGTTTACTTAGTGGGGCTGATGAAAGAAATCAAAGCCATGAGAATATTTGGGGGAGGAAGGATATCAGATCACTAAGGCCATTTATGTGCACGCGAGTAGGCATTCATGAGAGAACCTGTTGGTGCAAAGACCATTCAGACCAATACCCTGTCTCCAACCATGGCAAAGTGCGAATATCTAGGAGAGAAGGTAGTTTAGAAAATTTTGTTTAATCTCTCCCCTTCAGGAAGCCTCCACTGATAATGGAGAAGATGCATCTTTTAGGAAATATGGCTTGAAAAGCCTACACTGTGCATATACCAGTTCATATACCAAATGGGTTTTTTTTGGTATTTTTTCTTAAAAAAAAAGAAAAAGAAAAAGCTCAAAATCTGGGGAATTTCAACTACTTACACTACACAAAATTGTGAGTCCCATAAAAGATTAACTGGGTCAGGAGGAGGAGGGAGAGAACCAGACCAAGTTAAATAACACAGAGGCTATAGTGAAGCAACAGTGAAGTTATGTTTTCTTGCAACTTGTACAAGCAGGCAAAGAGGGAAGCAGATCTGTATGGATAAAAATAGCCCACAGAGGGAATCTGGAGGCATTGACAGGCAGATAGTCCACCAGACATATCTGCAGTTGTCAAAGTGCTGGGAGCCCGTCAACCGAGGCATCTGGATGGCACTTCTGTTAACTTCCCGATGCTTACAAAACTCAACTTCTTCGCCAAGGACCGACAAAACTGTCACAGATAAAATAATTCTCAATTTAGCATTTTTAAAAATGTTCTTTCTTCACAACAGTGAAGTACCTAGGGAAATGGTGTCCAAAACAGCTTACACTTCATTTGTTAGGAAGGATAACACTAAGAGAGCTTTCAAATACCTTTAGCAATGATTAAGCCTTCATTCTGGGCTGTCTGTTCACTTATGATATGTTTTAGAAGTTGTTCAGTCTAGAGGTCTACACCAATGCCAGCTTGGGATGCTAAAGATTAATGAAACATCTTCTCCTGAGATATACACAGTCCGTGACCAGATTTGATTAAACCTGAGTCTTATGTTAGAAAGAGTCACTTAGTGGACTCCTGATATCATACCAGGACAATCCAGATTGAGGGATCAGATTTAACAGACATCAACCATCCACTTAATTTCTGTAAAAGAAATCCCTAAGTCAAATCTCTGACAGTTGTTATGGATATCAATTGCATAGACCTCTACCCTTCAACTGTCTGGTTGGCTATTAGAAGGCAAGGGAAAACTGATTAAGTGATGATTAAGTTTACAGTCTTTCAGGCATGAAAGGAACGATTTAAAAATCAACCCAGATTTAAAACTTCTGCTAAGCAGTACATAATTTTCTGTAATGGAAAAATCAGTAAAGTTGGAACATACTCTTTGCTTTAAAAATGATTAACATTAGCCCTATAAACCATTTTGCTAAGTAACTACAGAAGACTGCGTGATCAGTGGAAAAGCCTTGTCATTTTTTAATTTTCTTTTGATTTCATTTGTACTTTTAAACCAGTAAACAGACTAGTAAAACACACATACACACAAAAACATAGGTAGGTGCCAAGATGTTTGCAAGAACCAGAAGCCTTGAAGCCTACAAGATTTTAATCAAGTTTTCCATTAACTCTTCCCACGCCTCACACCATGCATTTATAAGAATTTTAAGCAAAAGGAAATATTTAAGTTCTCTAGCTCAGTCAAATATAAAAGAATTTCAATAATATCCCAGCAGGTGCTGTGCTACTGTCAATGGACAGCTTTAGAGATGTTTGTCTTTACCATCAGCTGCGGGGAGGAATGCCAAATGACCACCATAGCTGAGTCCATTAACTGAATTCCAAAGACATGCTCTTCTCAAGAAACCAGCTGACTAAACTAAGTTCTAGAATAAATTCACTTTGGTTTGGAAATGTAGCTGCCAAGAAATAAGTATATCTCAGTATATTCTCTTCTACTTCGAGAGCTTAATGCCATGAACATTAAAGCAGTTACTATCAGAAAAAAACTCATAAATATGTAGAGATATTATTCTCCATATGTCTTATAAAGGGGATAATAGTGGTATATTAAGTTTTGCTTTGATTTTAAAGCTTTCACCTTGTGGTGTCTGCCTTACAGCCTTTTAGTCATGTACGGACTGGAGCAGCAAGAGCTTTGAAGCGCCCAACATTCAGTGAAGTTTCTAACATTTTTTAATAAGTCTGAAGAGGTTTGTAGGTGATTTACTGTAATTTCAGAATAAGCTCAGAAATTCACCCAAACACAAAAAGATACAGTTTCTTCATGAAAGAATGAGAGAGAGTAATTTGAACACAGTATCACTTTTGGGGTGGGAAGGAGGGGGAACGTCAGGAAAATACTTTGGCAGCATGACCAAGTGAAACTTAAAATAGTGTGTATATAAATGATGATACCCAGAACTTTAAGGGAAACAAGAGAGAGTTTTGCAGAGATGAGTTTCATTTATTTGCCACCAGTAAATATAGCTTGTCATTCACAGATGATTTTTATAATTGTAATGAAGCAGCTGTGATCAAACTCTATTTGTAGCATCATAATAAATTTGCCCCCCACCTACTAAAATTAGTTCTAAGCATCCAAAATTCCCATTTGAACATCTGACTGAACAAAACAGGCATTTGTCCATGCCAAAAACTGGAGGAAATAGACCTAAAATATGCCATTTTCTCACCAGAAATTGTAGGCTCCCAGAATAACATGTGAATTAAAACCCATTCCAAGCTTGTTTGCATTGCTCCTCATTCCCATTCATAACAAATTCCTTGACAAATGTTCTGATTATTTCTCTTTTTTTTTTCCTTGCTTTTTTATTTAAACATAATTTTCAAATCACAGACTGTCTTGCGAGGAGAAACAGTCGATAGTGCAACCCATCTGAAAACGGAGAGGGTGGAATTTTACTCTCAGCAAGTGCTGGAGGCAACTTGACATGATTAAAGACTGCAGTTGAAGACATTGTTAAAGGCGTCTTCCCATAAGTGAAAATGTGTAGTTTGCCACTATACACATCAGAGGCACACAAACCAAAATGAGGTCAAAGTCAAACAAGAAACACAATACCCTGCTTCAAAAAAGTTCCTGCTTTCTCTTCTTTTCAGGCTGAAGGAGAAAAGAATACTTTTAACAAAGCTTAAAATAAAGATTTTGATCCATTACCTATTTTTTTTCTCTTTTGTTGGTACTTCTGCACCATGTTACATCATAATGCCCAGTAAAGTTAACCAGCAATATTGATTCAGGATGCCCATGGATCAGGCTCTTCATGCTTGATGTTCTATGAAAGGACTTGATTTGACTCTTAAGGAGGAATCCGAGTGGCACAATCACAATGGTATCATAAACATATTGTTTAAACAATCTGGAGGCTTCCAAAAAGCATTGGCTTTCTGCAGAATTTCATTTTATTACCAAAGAAAAACCCAAACAGCTGAAAAAGAAAAAAGAAAAGAAAAGAAAAGAAAAGAAAAGAAAAGAAAAGAAAAGAGAAAAGAGAAAAGAGAAAAGAGAAGAGAAGAGAAGAGAAGAGAAGAGAAGAGAAGAGAAGAGAAGAGAAGAAAAGAAAAGAAAGGAAAAGAGAAGAGAGAAGAGAAGAGGAAAAGAGAAGACAAGAAAAGAAAGGGAAAGAAAGGGAAAGGAAAGGAAAGGAAAGGAAAGGAAAGGAAAGGAAAGGAAAGGAAAGGAAAGGAAAGGAAAGGAAAGGAAAGGAAAAAGAAAAGTCTCATCCTGAATTTTAACTAAAACAGAAAATACTTTGATTGAGATATGCTGCAGCACTCCCCTGGAAGGGGTAGTTCAATGCTCTCACGTCTCCTGACCCCCACACAGGGCAGACACCCTTGTTTTGTTTCATCTGCCTCGATGCACTGCGCTCGCAGAACTTGCACACGGCATCTCGCTGGCTGGGAGACTCTGGATTTCATCCCAAAATGTGTAAACTAACCAGAGGTAAAAAAGGCAAATGGGAGCCTCAGGACCCAAACCTCAAATCCCACGAGATACTGCAACAGCGCTCTCTACTCAAAATATTTGTCCTTCATACTACAGTATATTGATGTTCAATTTGTCATAAACATTGCCGTAGAAGAAAAAAATGTTCTAATATTAATTAAATTTTTAAAAAAAGTTTCAAATGTCAGGGAAGTCCACATAATCAGACTTTATCTGACACAGGCATACAGTGACAACAAACAGGGAACAAAAAGCACGAGGGACAGCTCTCCCGATCACCCGGACTCACCCACAGCAGCTGCACAGGAAGAGTCTGTCTCAGCTCTACCTATTGCATTTATCTATCCAGCGACTCCAGTACTGCACAGCACCTGGTTTAATGCATCTCTATTCACTTTGGAGATTGGAAACTGCCCCTGTGCCCATTTTACAGACAGACTCAAGAGACTAAGGCCTAGATCCTCCAAGAAATCATTCAGAATTAAGTACCTTAGCTCAGAATTAAGTATCCTTAAATAGCACAAATGTAATTTACCAACTCTACTAGAGCAAACACACATCAGAGCAGCAACCCCCAGGCACTAGGTCAGCAGTCCAAACTTAAACTTCTTTCCTCTTCATTGAAACAGCACACTAGCGTACAGTTAGAAATGCTCTCCAAGATGGCTCTGTAACTTGAGCAACATGGGGCCTTCATTAATATGCTATAGCATTACATATATTCTAATACTATATATAATAGTATAAGAATAATATTTGCAAATATCTGGCAGCATAGGAATACACAAACTCAGCAAAGCTTTGAAGTTTTAATTTCAAGGTTGGCAAGCTCTCTTGTTTTCTGCAAAGAGCCGTATAGCCCAAGCTGCCACTAAGCCATTTCCTTCAGAAACCTATTACTGTACCCAGAGCAAAAAGGGAAATTGTCCTTATCCTTCTCCTGTCTTTGCATCAATGAGACCCAGTCTGAACCTATGGTTTTAACTGAACTTTAAATAAACAATGTAACATGTAGTGTGGAATATATTTATTTATGCATGCATATTTCACATATTATTATATCACTTAAAATTTTCTTTACAAAGGCAACACAGATTATAAGATTCCCTAAAAAATGTATAATGCTACTAGAAAAATGCTTAGAAAAACATCAACAGAACCATTTGGCCATTATAAAGCTTCATTTTAAAAACAGAACTTGGTACAAGAAGTAAATGAATTATATTAGGCAGGAAATTGTTCACTAAATCAATTGTACTACACTAGAGATCTTAAAATTAAGACCACTTACAAGGTAGCTACATGCATATTTTGAGGAGTGCTAAGGTAACAAAAATAGTTCTATTAAACCGTTTGCATATTTCACATATATATTTCTGTTTCAGCACACATCTGTTCATATAATAGAACTATTTTCCATAGTTGTCATTATTAATTGGGCACATTAACCCCTAGATACATCTATGGAAAAATCCCAGAACATGTGTATGCACTGTTTATTCACAAATCTGTTTTTAACTCTTTACCATTTTGAACTTGTTCAGATGTGGAGAGCATCTGGATTTCTTCAAATCAATTATAATTACGGTGATCCACTCTTAGTCCAATAAATTAAACATTTATTTGCTGTCTATCATAATATCCCTCCTCTAAAAGAGTGCATTTATTGTGCCTTTCATAACCAAAGTACATGTACAGGGCTGTCTGAAATTCAGCACAGCAAGCAACTCTGCACTTCCAGATGTCAGAGGTATCTTCAGACAGCTTTTCACTGTTCAACACCATGCTACTTCAGGCAAAAATAGAATTATGCACAATCCTTGCCTGCATTCATCTATGAAATTTAATTTTCCATTGAAAATCCACAAGTTAGCAGCAAGTTCTGCCCTCGGACATGAATGTGTTTCCTATCAGTTTGGCAGAATTTATCCTTAGTTTCTAAAAACAATTCAAGCTTCCATCTCACTGCAAGTACATAATCTAATGCTCAGTACTCATAGAAATAAAGAATAATAGAACTATGTGATTGTTGTAGTTTTTATTCAACTTTTCAAAACTTTGGAAAAGATCGGCTCATTTTTGAGACAAGCCTGCCTGTTGCAGGCGACGTTTACTTTCTCGCAAGTTTAAGCAACACCGCCCATTGACAGCTCCCGTGTTGTTTAGACTGCGCCGAGCGCTTCGCGTCGTTGTTTGCACTCGCAGCGCCCACAGCTGTACTCCATACCCTTACGCTATTCTCCCTCAAACTATAACCGAGTCCCGTCTATGGTGAGCACAACTTAAAAATAAAACTCAGGAATGTATTTAAAGCCTGTAAATAGAAGAAATAATAATAATAATAAATGTTGCTTTGCAGGATTAGGCGTCGCCTAAAGGAATACTGTTTCCTCATTCACTTTGTCCAGTTTGGATCAATGGGAGCAGCAATGAGGGTTGCAGCACTGGGCTTGCTGGCAACCCAGGAGAAGAGTCGGGAGCAGCGCCAGCGGCGCGGTGGCACCAACAGGCCCCGGCCCCCGTGCGGGTCGCCTCGCGGGCACCTGCCGCTCAGGCTCTGCCACGTACCGCTCGAGCGGCTCCAACGCGTGCCTAGTGCCAGGCACGTCTCCTCGGAGGCAGGGGACCGAGCCCTGGCCGGACACACGGCCAGCCCGAAACCTGGCCGGCGGCACCTCCGTGAGGAAGGCGAAGCGCCCTTCTGCTGCTTCTCGCCAAAAGCCCTGCTGAGACACCAAACATCGGACCGGCGAGAGCAAAAGTGAAGCTCTCCCATCCGAACCGATGGGGGTAACATAAAACGGAGTTAATCACATCTGACAGTGCCCGTCACCGTATTTCGGCCCTTCGCTCCAACTGCAGAAGTCCCGCTTTTGTCCTCGGCTTCATTACCGCCTCCCCAGCCCAAGCGAAGGAGCTTGCTTTAAATCCTGAATTATGTCGGTTCTCTCCGCTCGAATCATTGCGTTACTGATCAGAGCAGCTCCGACAAGCACGGCGGCTCACGAGGGGGCCCTGCAACAGGCTCCCCAGGCCTCTGCTCCACACACTGATTCACCCTTCGCAGCCAGCACTTTGACGCAGCAGCTACCCCTCTGCTTTATTACAGCGCCACGCCCGATTAATGATTTTATCATTTAATTCGCTTTGAAACCACATTGTGTGAAAGAAGAAATAAATTAAAAAATACGCGTCGACGGGTGGGTAAATGCGTCCGAGGCGGGGCTGTCTCTCCGCACGGCAGGCACACCCCCCACAAAAACCAGAAACATGCCTTTAATTGGGCAGGTTAACATTTTTCTAAAAGTTACTTTCTAGTCCTATCTGATCACTCTGCCATGATGAGTAATGCAAAACATTCAATTTCTTGTGAGTTTGGTTCCAGTAGTTACTAAAAGGAGCCAAGTACATGTTTGTTTCTAAACTCCTTCAAACCTTCAGAAAGTTATTTTAGCTTCATTTGCAATCCCTTCACCAGCGTGGGGATTTTACCCGGCTTGGTTTTGCACAGGAAACACACGGCTGCAAAACCGTTTCTAATCAAATCCTGTCTTTATTTTGCCACCTTCCTTGCTGGCCGATTATTTCACTTTTCCAGGATGCAGTCATATTTAAAAAGTACCCCCCCCCCAACACTGCCTTGTGGAAACAGGTGCTTCTAAAAAACTAAAGGACTTTGGCAGCTCTTTGACCTAACATAGCTGTGTGCATTAGTAAGACACAGTGCCTGCTGAGTTCCCCTGAGTTAATTAGAGGACCCGTATGGCAATGAATGGCCTTGACTATAAATACTTCCTGAAAGATCTCTAACAGAGTCAGAGGAAATGGGAAAAAAATGAGATGCAGCTACAGAGAACCTATTTCAGATGTTTGCTCTTTAAAGAGCTGCTTTTTCTTCTCTCCCCCCCCCAAAGTGGCATGCAGTATCCAAGATCTTCACCAATTTAAATATAAGATGCATGATATGATTATATGCCTTAAATTTAATTCTGTAGATCACCATTAAGATGCTGCTATCAAAATAGGGTGGGGGCAGGATGCGATGGCAAAGCACGCAAAAAACTTCCATCCTTACACTGCAGTGACCACTCACAAATTAAGTTTAAGCTGAGATTCATGACACTGACACTGCTAAGAAAATATCTTGTGTACTTGAACCTGCTGGTATTACTTCTTGCGCTACTATTAAAGGCAGCAGCAATACTTCTATCAACATCAGAAAGAGGCAGGTTTTACCTCAAAGGTATGTTATCCTTCTGGCCAAGAATTTCGTGTTTATAAACACAGGAGAAATATTTTGGAAATCATAAAGGCCAGTTCGGCATTTCCACTGCATTGCAGGAGCCTGGCATCTATCCCTTCAGATAACAGGAGCCAATACTTTATCATAGAAAATAGTGATTCACTACTAGAGATTACAGCTGATATATACTGCACTGATACTAAATAAATCAATCATACCTGATTTTATTGATATATACTTATACATCTATTGCCTATTTTAAAATAAACTCTGTCAACCAGCCACACAGGAGAATGCAAAATAGGGAAGAGAGAAGACCTTTTTCCGATTTCCTCTCTCCCAAATTTAAAGACATATAATCAGCTCTAGACAGAACACTATATGAAGTGTCAGAAGTGTAAATATCACAGATGAAACCTAACTGTTGTTAAAGTACATGGAAATTTTCTTGAAAACCCCTGATTGCCTGCAGTGTGGAAACAGTCCAATCATGCATGTTGCAAAATATTCACAGTATAAACATAGAGCTGATTTCATCCTTCACCCCTCATATAAAATGCTTGTGGCACATGTTAACATAACTTCAGTTAGACATTTAATATTAGTCTGAAATCTGCCTTTGATAAAAATCACCAATATCTTTGCAATTGTCAAAGCTCTCTCTCTCTCCCTCTGAGAGTACACGAATCTCCCTGTTTTACATAAATTATGATTAATTCACAGACATCTTCATATTCCTTTCAGGCATATGAGATGCTGGAGGACACACTGCTCAGTAGTATTCTGCATCTGTGCTGGCTAAACTATGATGTGAAGGAAGAGTGTTTGCCCACAGCTTTAGGCTAACCAGGTCTGTATATAGATCTGAAGGCTCAGGCTGCAATTCCAAATTTTGTGGAAAACTTTGTACTACAGTGTCCACACATAACAAAACCAGACACTTCATTTAAAATCAGTTTAGCAAAAAGTTCCTGCTGTCCAGGATCAGCATTGTCAAAGCATTAAACAATCTGCCTCGCTCAGAGTCTGCTGGCTGCCAATGTGCTACCCAAAAAAAAAGGAACATTTTTGCATCTCAATAGACTTTCCAGTATCAACAAATCTTCAAACTATAAAATCTGCTACTCTAAGGAAGAGCAGAAATAATGTCTACATTGTACCATGCTGAGGCACATTTTTTTGTAATTCCCATTTGCAAAACATACAGATTCGCTGTAAGTACAGCTGCTGGAAACATTTTAATAAGAAAAATAAATGAAAGCTACTCACAGAAGTGTAACAAGCCCCTGAGAAAGATTCTGTTACATGCACACAGCTTGCAACCTCTCGCTGAGGGAAAAAGGGGCGCCTACTGCCTATGCGTGAGCGCACACGTGCACAGTTCAAATTATTGCCATCGCAGTATCTCAATCAACTGAAAGGTGTTTTAGCCACGCAAAAGAAATAAAAATCCTATCCTAATGATGGCCATGAATAAATACTGTTGCACAGAGACTGGGGAAGGAACACGTCCATCAGGCATTGAAGGAAAACAAGAAAGCAGCCCAAAAACAGCTTACAGAACATACAAAGCTGAAAAGCACTTGAAATAATTTACCAAAGTTTACAATTCTACTGCATTCATTAGAGAATTACGTGAGCAATTGTAGATTGTCATCCTTTCCCCAGTTGATCTGTATGGTCTTTGATACTTTATTAAAATGCTAATAACTGCTATGATAAACTCAGGTTCTAGAAAACTGACTTGCAATATTAACCTCTATCTATAGGAAAAAAGTGTGAAAAACACTGTCTCCTCCTCTCCCTTCCCCCAGGCATCGTAACAAGAGATCTAAAAAATGAAAAGCACATGCCATTACTGCTACTGTTTAAATCATTACAAAGCATTCTTAATAAACAGAACCACTTTATAAATACTGAATACACAGTACTACTAAAGGGATGTGTTAGATGTTTTCAGTCCACTTCTCACACTGTTTATCCACTGAGTAATCCCACATTTTTCGCTTCCTCTGTGTCAATCTTTGAAAAACACAAAACGAAGGTGTCTACAGTCATTTTATTACAGGTTTTGTCTCCTAGTCACCAGTCGTCCTGGGATACAGTGTTTTGCATGAGAATTCATTATATGACCCCAGAAGTATGTATTAATTTTACGCTTTGTTTCTAGAAAGGCCCAGCTTTTAGCATAACGTTAACTATGTCTACTATTTTTTTCACATTAGAAAGATTATAAAGAGGATTATAAAAATTAATTTTTTTCCAGAATGAAAGATTTTTCCTGAATAATTGCAAATTCTGCCTAGGCCAAGCGAGATTCAGGGCATACATAGTATCAGACACAAAGCTCCCCATCACTTTGTCTCTGTACTTAGTGGCTTAAGTATTTCAACCCATTACTCTGTCCACAGGAAACTAGATCAAGAATAAAATAAAGGAGTTAGGTTTCTATGATCATTTTCACTGATCCAAGGGAATATCCATCTTACTGAAGATAAGAATTAATATCAAGGTACTTCATATTTCTGAAAATCCACTAAGTGATCAAAATACTGACTTGAAAACAAACATATTAGCATTTTTATATATAGACATTAAAAAAGTATCTGAACTTATTTTAAAGAAGGGTGTAAAAAGCATCCACCTTCACTCTTGCCTTTTTCATTTGCCAATGGCTAAAAAAGTAGTAAAATGAAACCATTATATTGTTAAGGTTTTAGGCTCCAGCCAATGAAGCAAATTTAGATCTTTATAGAGTTGATTCTTCATATTAACCAGTCCCTTTGCAGATTTTTGTTTACTTATTTTTTATTTTTTATTTCTATAATAGAAAATTTTCAAAAATAAATGAAATTTACTTCTGTTCTGATATCCCCAAATATAAATGGCTCCTCTGGCCAATACGTCTATGAACTGTGAAGACACACTACAGAAACTGAGTGGGATGCAACTGGTGCTGTATGTACAGCATGAATTCCACTGCTAGTCAGATATATGTATATACATATTTGTATTTTTTTTTAGCGGAGGAGAAAAATATAAAACTATTGTGCACAATGAGCACACACACAGATTTGCAGTAGGGAACTTGCCATCCCATGACCATTTTTTATACAGTTAAAAGCTGACATCACTAACTCTTCATGGCCTGTAAGGCACAAAGGCTGTGGCCCCCTTAAACTGCATGTAGACTTTAAGGGGCAGAGACATTTTTTATACTTAGAATAATTGTAATATTTTTAACACGGCTGACTTCATACAAAAAGAGCCATTGAGATTTATGTATGTATTCAGAGAGAGATGTACATATGCATAATCTTAGCAGACTGTGGAATAAAACACTTATCTTGACTTTTGTATTCTTCTGACATGTTCACTCTTACAGTAATGGATATTATGGTTATAAATGTTCTTACAAAAGATAATAAAGAAAACAGCTGATCATCGCTTCCAATCTAGTGAAGTTTGTCTGCAGACTGACCACTACTGTAACAACTTCCTAACAGTCTGGATGGGGAGCAGCCCCTTGAAAAATACACTGATGTCTCAAGGAGCAAAACACTTATTTTTCTCCCTGTTCAGCTCCTCAGGATTTGAGAGTTCTTCTAACCTCAGATTTCCCTACAGTGGAAAAAACATACCTTAAGCAAAGTGGAAGATCTTTATATATAGCTTTTTTTTAATCAAAAAAAAAGAATAGCAATTATTTGGTACAATGAATATTCACTCTTTCTTATAACCCAATTTCCTTCCTTTTCTCTTTTTTTTGTGCTTCCAAGGCAACCAGACAAGTGTCAAAATGTATATGCAATTATGCTGCTTTGCAAAAAAGAGGTTACTTTTTATTAATATTTGACTCAGGTTTCATATTCTTAGATATTTAATAATGCAAAATCTTGCTTAAGTGTGAACTGTCACACCACCTCAAAATTTAAGAGGTGATTAGTTGTTTTAATATAACAGATGTGCAGCCTTCTGGGGTTCTAAACCTTCTTTTTTCAAATGCATCATCAACCTGCGCAATTAGCAGGAATGATTAAACAAAATTCAATCAGAGCTAAATAGCAAAAGCAAAAGCACTTGCTTACTAATACTGCATCAATATATACAATGTTTTATGCAAACACTTTGGAACATTTACCTGCCAATTTAGCTCTAGTAGTTTGAATCTTTGAGTTTTTCCTCAATTTTTTTTGCCCCCCCCCCCCCCCCCCATGGAAAGCATGGAAAGCATGGAAAAAACCATCACACTGGAACCGAAGAAATCGCTTGCATGCTTAATTAAACGCAATTCTGGAAAAAGCAGAAAATGAGAGCTTCCTACCCGTAATAAGGACTGGGATTCATCCTTTGACTTGCTGTCGCCGGATCCCGGGTACTGCTGTGCGAGCTGCCCGGCCTTCTCCACCGCTCCGGCTGCCACCCCCGGCAGGAAGCCCTTGCTCTCCACAGCCAAGCCGTACATGGGCCGCGCCAGATGGGCAGCTTCAACATTCGGACTATCCCGTAACGGCTTTGGCTGCTCTTGCCCAACGGACACTGGGGTCAATAAGCCTAAACTCGTTTGTGTATACGATGGGCTCCCCCTCAACATGTCCGTTCCTCTCCAGGGCACGCTGCGAAGATCATCGCTGGGGCTGTCAGTCCAACCTTTGTCCTTCAGCACTTCCTTCTCCTCTATCTTCTCCCTCTTCACTATGCTGTCAGATAGGGGCTCCCCCATTTTGGGGTCTGGGTTAATGAGACTGTAGACCTTGAGGTCAATTTTTGGCTCCTCCTTGATGGACGAAACGCCGTGGCTGTCCTCCCCGTTGGCCGTAGTGACGTCCATCTCCTGACAGTGCACAGTGTTGAAGTGCTCGAGTAGTGACTGAGTGTCAACAGCCGTGAAGCTGCACTGACGGCATTTGTAGCAGTTATGCACTCTCCTGCAAGAACATAAGAAGCACATTAATGTTAAGAGTCTCCCCTCACCCTTCCCTCTCTTGGTAATTTTACCTAGCAAGATGTGCAAGCAGAAGAAAATAAATTGGACTTACAATATGATTCACTCTAAATAAAGAAGGCAGATTTACTTTGTTGTCTTATAAAATACATACAGTAAAAATCCTGCTGCTAGTACAACTGGGTTTTTTTCTCCCACGCTTTGGAACAACCTCCTATTGTTCATTCCTACTCCATTTCTTTATTCAGAATTTCATATAATGTTCACCAGAATTCTGTATTATTTTTCCTCTTCAGTTTGCAGCAATGCACTTTTCACTTTTTGTTGTGGTATAAGCACTGGAGTAACTCATTTTTTCCAACAAAAATTAAATAGTTAGAAGAGGATATATTTCTTTGTATAAAAACACTTTGTATAATTTAAATCTATGTTAGAAAGTTCAAATGCTTAAAAAATTGCTTTGCTTTTCACCAATTACAAGTATATTTGGTTGACAAAGATAAATGTGCATGGAGCTCTGGTTAACTCACAGATAAGAACACACCAGGGGATGGAAGGTTTTATACAAGAAACAATACTTGTTTGTTTTCTGTGCACATTTAACACAGCTTTAGAGGATGCTGCTCTGAAGGAGAAGCTAAATAGCTGGCTGCTGACATTACAAACTGCATTTTCCTGTCAAATATAGAAGCATCTGGGTGAAGCACAACAGGCAAAGAAACAACTGAGCTGCGATACAGCCTGCTAAAACCTGTGGAAGAGCGTGGAATAACGTGCCTTCCCAGTCTCAGTCTGAAAGCCTATATAAAGTGCTGCCTTACTAAATTATGTAAAGCATATGTTCCCACATTAGAACAGCATGTTACCAGTTTGCTGTACCTACTGTAGGAACAGCACACTTTTTATGAGCTATATAACGTTATTGTGAATATTTGTTTACAGCACACAAGTGGTCCGAGGCCGCGCTGGGGATCCGGGCGCCGCCGCGCTGGGCATCGCCCCAACGCGGAGGGAAACCCAGTCCCTGCCCTTGCCCAGAACGTGCAGCAAGCTGCAGGAGCTCCTGCCCGCAGACACACTCGCGCCTCCACGCCCCGAGCCCTCACAGCCCCAGCGGGGTCCGCGGCGAAGCTCAGACACGAGCCTTTGACTATCCACACAGGACAAAACTTGTAGGAGAAAGCGGTTACTGCCCTGACAACTCCGATCGTTCGGATTAATTCTCTGGAGGCCAAATCCGAGTCTCAGCGAAGTCAATGGCAAAACTCCCGCTGACTTCAGTAAGCGCAGGATTTGGCTCTAGGTGCATCTGTGTAACTGGAATGATATACAAAATGTCCCTTTTCAACTGTGAGAGTTTAGCAGGGACAACTTGCCAAACTTAGCAGAAAAGCCTTGTCTTCCTTCTTTCCTTTTGTTGAAAAAACAAACCATATGTTATTTACATTGTCTGATTTTTTTGCAGTTGTGTCAGCGTGCAGACATGAGCGCACATTCAAATTCAAGCCTTCTAGCCCTTGTGTAATATCAGTTTTCCTTTTGTCATTTTCAGTATTTATGTTCAATTTAAGGGACTAGATGGGCTCGTTCAGTTGTGCAAAAAATATCGTCAGCTATTCTCCATGTAGCCTTATGGCAACAGTATCTACTTGTGGGAGAGAAAGCTGTGGGTTAAAATCCTGTTCTGGCTGTGTTCCTTTTTTTCATTCTACAATTGCTTTTTATTAAAATCAGCTTGTCTCTCAATGCGACACTAATATATTCTCTCTTGCAACTTAATTCTTTTTCTAAACCCAGCTTAATTCTCTTCTGAACCAAAAAAAGAGAGAGTGCTATCTGATCAAAACCATTTTGCAAATACAAAAAGCCAAGTTATAAGGAGGGTCAGCCATATAAAGGTGGGATAGCATCAGGGAAGTCCAAGTTAGAAAGGGACTAGTTATCTTAAAAGCCAAGTTAAACAAGACACCATTTGGGGCTAATGGTTCAACCCCACACACTCCCTATGTGAAAGTTTATCAATCCTTTGGGAGGCTACTTAGCCGTAAGCGTCTCTTGTTTAACTTGGCTATTTGAATGGCTAACGCCCTTTTTTAACTTGGCTCACATCAACAAATATCACACCTTCAAACAGCTGATCTTTTTCTGCCTAACTTACCTTTTTTTTCTTTTTTTTCTTTTTTTACATGCTGGCTAAATGTTTTTGATCAGGAGTTGCATGTACCACACTTATTAGGCCACAAACAAATGTGGAGTATTAGATATAGTCTTAACTCCACCACAAAATAGCTTTATTACTTTAAATGTTTATTATTTTAAATTATTCTTAATTTATTATTCAACATTTCTTAGTTTGCCTATGGAATTGTGACAGGAATTCCCATCACGTGGAAAAGACTAGGACTGATTTAGATAGGTAGTAACCACAGATGCTTTTTGTTTAGATCAAGTACTTTTCTAGTATGCAATAAAATTAATCCTTGATGTTAATGTTACAGATTTTCATATTTCACATAGGTTTGTCCTATATGCTGGTTCTATCTAAAAGCTCAAAGAGCAAGCTAAGGTTTGGAACTGTCCAATATAAGTCATAATCTCAAATCTGAAAAAGCAGGTCGTTTCAGAAAATAATAATAATAACCATCTAATAATGAACTTAAAAAAAATTGGAAACTATTATTTTTTCCTAGAATAAGACATAAAAATAAACTTGTTTTCATCTCTGATTTTTTCACCCCAACCTGACTGCAATCAAAGAATAAGCCGGCAAAGTTTTATTTCTTTTTATACAGAATTTAAATCTACCACCTGTTTTTAAAGGCCCAAATTCCTCCTAGGTTGTGTACAAAACTCTCCAAAGCTAAACAACAGAATTTTAAAAATTCCAGCTTGCATAATACACAATAAGCACTCTTGTGCATTACTTTGAAGTTACAGTTTAGCTAGACCATGGTTATATCATCTGAAACTTTGAGCTTCTCAGGTATAATACACTACATTGGTATACAGCTGATCAGTGTTCAAATGAGAGGTGCTTGAGGAAAATCTAAGCATGGAAGCAAGCGATGTAAATGAAGAAGCAAGTATCATTCTCCCTTTTATGACCTTGCTGATAAATGATTCAAGTAAGCTAAGAGCAGGCTCAAGCCATAAATTCACATCATCTTTAATATCGCTTTAGGAAGGCAATGTCATACCATTCATTGATGTCATTTAGTATTACTATTATCACTACAAAATAAATCAAATACCTGATTATTTGTGGACATTAAAACATTTATGACCCAATCACAAGATTAAATGTCAAAGAATTCTGGCCAAATCTTTGCGGTTCTGTTACATCCTGCCAACTTAATAATATCCTGTTGTTATTTATTTGTACGCAAACATACTTGAGTTAGGTGCTGTAAGATATAAGGATTTTGCCTTGCGAAAGCTTGAAGTTGGAGAGATTAGATGTCTTTTTTTGATGGATTTAATGTTCTTTACTTGAGATTTCTAAGAGGCTGCGATACTCTTGACACTAGCCAGTTGTTAATTAAGTCTTGTTGACATACTTCTAACTAGTCTGAAGAATTACAAAACCTCATCCTCTACAAAACAAGTTATTAAAAAAAAAAAAAAAATTACCTGAAGACATTTCTATGCTTTAGGGCACAGAAAATATTCTGGTTAAAGATATGGCTGTCATATTGCTACTTTTTTTTTTTTGTATGTGAGTACTTTCATTATGAATATAATAGTTACTAATATTTCTAATGAAAACACATGCTTGTAAGACAGCTTGCTTTTGGGATGGGTGCTACATTAGGGCTTGTGGGGAAAGGAAAAAATATTTAGGAGAAAAGCAAGAGAGCGAAGCAAGCAAGGTGTCAGGTGGACAGAAAAGGTCCTTGCAGCAGCAAGGTACCTTCATCACAAGCTGCGTATTTACAAATCTAACTCGCTGACCCAAGTGCAGCGCACTTAGCGTGCTGTGACTCCCTGACTGGCAATTAAGCCCTTTTTCTAGGTAAAGAATTTTGTTTAATTCTTCTGAAAGAGAACTACATGCAACTGTTGCCATCTACATTTTCAAAATAATTTCTGTTTCTTAGAGAAAGTCTGCTGCAATTGCCAAAGGCTGAATTGCATTTGTGAGTCTTTCTATTTTTCTTTTTATGTTTTGCAATTGTTTGATGAATAACACAGAGTCATTACCCCACCTCTTTTTGGAACATTGTTTGGAGCATTTTTCCACATACCATTTTTAATTTTTACTAGCACTGACCAAATGCTTTCTGTCAAGGTCTTTTGTGACAAATGAGGATTTTTGTTATTCTGCTAATGAATATTTTTTTCCAAATATGAAAAAATGTATTATTTTCCTACTTCTTAGCAAAACTCTGAAATAAAAACATTCTTCTGCAAAAAGCCCCTTCTGTAAAAATCATGTTTAATTAAAAACATGAAATTTTAAAAATCTATAATCTCTAGAGTGAGTGATCCAAAGTGCAAAATTTCTCCAATTAGTCAGTATGATTTTTCTTTAAATTACAAGTGTTGGCACCTTTCAGTTCATCAGAATAACAGATAGTTTTGAGGAAAAACTAAACTTCACCATGAACATGAAGAATACCTGACTCCTCAGAAATATAATAGCAAATGAGCAGTAGCAGAATTAGTAGAAAATGTGGCCAATAAACCTTCTGGGGATTTATTTGAGTAAGCACATTTTATTCTGGCTTAAATACAAGAAAACTCAAGTGCAATGTCACTCATTAACTTCAAATTTAACTGACTAGCTCTCAAATAATCATGTCAGGGAAATTCTGAATGAGCATTAAAGGTAAGTATACATTTCTGTAGGCAGAAAACTTGAAAAGAATCACTTCTGCAAATTCTAATACTGTACCAAATACAGGTACAGTATTTCCAAATATTACCAAATACAGGTACAGTATTCCTGCAAGAGAACAATACTGGAGAAGAATATTTTAGCTAACAGAGAAATTGAAATTGTGGGTGTAGAGCCAAAAGGAAACAAAATAAGAAAGAAAATAAATTAAGCACGCTGCTCATGTGTATGACTCAAAAAAGAAAATAATCAAAAATACAGAAAAAATACATGTACTCAAATCTGTAAGTAGCATCTAAAGCAAGCTCTGATACTGGCAGATTATCAAGGGTAAATTTAAATATGTGAATGGCAGAACACTTCCTGCCACTACATTAATGCTTAATGTCGTGTTTGCCATTCAAATGTGTTCAGCATCTCGGTATATCAACTGGCAGCACCCACTTTGGGAACCCTCTTCCCCCACAGCAGTAGAATAGAGAATAAAACTATCATATATCTATGCTTGCAGTTTGATAGGCTGTATGTTTTTATAAGGACACACATATTTATCATTTAAAACTCATCAGAAACACATAACAGTGTGGCACAGCAGCTTTACTGGGATAAAATCTGCTTGACAAAGCCACAGAGAAGGCCAGGTAGGATGTGAGCTGACCGGCTGTGCTCCACATCAATATGTTTCTATGTCCTATAACTCCGAACGCTACTACTTTACTTTTTTAAAAAATCTGAACTACTCTGTATCCTTATTTCATATTATACAGAAAGGGAAAGGAAACGCATAACTGACAAAGGCATAACTTCTGTAAAAAAAGAGCAGTTAATAATAAAAATAGAAGCTCTAATGCCAGAAAAGTCTCTCTTTCCCTTTGCTTCGGTTTGACATAGTGAAAGCTATGGAATATGTTAGGCATAGAAAAGGAAAACTTTCTAACTGTTTGCTACGACAAAGCATCCACCAAAAATTCAAATAACTTCTGCGGTTTCAAAGAAGGTGTACAATGGGAAAAAAAAAGCACGAGTGCACACAGAAAGAAAACAAAACTCAAATTAAAAGGCAGAGGGAAGTGCTAAGGTAGGATGGGGAAAGAAGGTGGCAATTGTGGGGATTTTGTACTCTGCTTTAATTATACAGCATCCTCAGAGTACTCAATAATGTGGTAGACTGAAAACTTAAAAATATATTGTCCAGGTGTCTTAAACAGAATAGCTTAATTTTAGACAAACAAGTTTAGATTCAAATGCTTAAACGCATCTCTTGCTTTTCAAAGTGCATACCACATAACAATTCCCTTTGACAACTGCGAGAGCTGTTGGGTGCTAAACATTTTGAAAAAGAAGCTACTGCTAGAAGGTATCTAACTTATGGTACTTAGCTTTGAATGTTGTGGCTTCTCCTTTTCTGGGAAAAAGAGATTTTAACTAGGCGTGCTTCTTAAAACTTAAATTACCAGCTGCAGCAAAATAAAAGTGTTTTTCAGTCAAGGAGCCATTTCAATCTTCCAGTTATTTAAGCACTAAAAAAAGATCGTGCCATGCCCCAGCGGCGGACAAAGTGCTGCCTATGGAGTTCTACAGCATGGCTCAAAGCTGCTGTAATAATGCTTGGAACTTAGATACCACTTTTCATCTTCAAAGCAGTTTACAAACATTAACTAATTAATCCGCACAACATCCCTGAGGCCCAGTTGGATCAAAAATGGGGCACTGCATGCTGAGACCCGAATCCTCCGTGGGCTCTAGCTCCAAATTAAAGATGAGCAATCTGCTTTTTTTTTTTTTTTTTTTAATAGACTCCTGATACATTGCCAATGCAGCCCTCTGTTGGGCAACATTTGGATGCCCCCAGCTTTCATCTCTATTAAAGTATCATGCCCCAGTCTGCCTTTGTTAATTCTGGATGTCTTGGAATCCATTAAACATGGCACAGTTTCTTGTGCTTTTAACATAGCTTTAGCTTTGAAAATGCATCTTCTTTTGTCTTCATGCTAGCTGGCTTCCACGCAAAGATCTTTCAGATGAGATAGATACTGAGTTTTCCGTTGTTGTTGACGCATTAGTCTTAACTATTAACATATTCAGCATGATTTTCTAATATTTAACATCGCGTTTGCAGCAGTACATAACTGTTGCTCTTCACAAAGTCCAAGAGCCAGCTCCTCCTCTGATGTAAACTGGACTGCCGGTTTACAACAGCAAAGGAACTGACCCAAAAAGTTTAACAGGGAGTTGGCTGCCGTCATGACATTGTGTCAGACTGAGTCAAGAGACTGGCTTAGTCCACCTCCAAATAGGAACATTAGCATTTAAAATAAATAGAATGACACTGTGAACTAGCAACACAAAAATAATCATCTGCAAAAGGATCTCGGGGGATGACATCAACAGACAAAAGAGTGTCTGCTCCCAGTGTGAAACCAACACCAAAACAGCAGTGGAATGCTCTTAAACTAATTATTACATTGCTGGACTTGGGCATGGAAAATACTACACAAAAAGGTAGTAGACTGAAGCACTGTTACAGAGCATGAAAGGATTCATAGTCTATCTTGGAAAGTGAGCCCATTTGTGTTCCCCCTCATGAATGAAGATGCCAGCTTTCTGGTAAAAAAAGCCTACATTAAAATAGTACCTAAAAGATTCTGGGTGGAAAATAGTTGACCAAACCTCAAATATGCTAGAAACGCAACATCTACACACAAATCCAAATTTGCCTCTTCATCACACAGGTTTCAATGTATAATTAAACCCACTGACTTGGCTGGTGTTTTTCCAACACAAAGTGGATGTTGGATTGGACCCTAGCTGTAAAGATTTATATCTATATGTATTCTTATTTTGATTTCCAGATTCTTCAGTGTTTGGGGAACAGTGACATTTAAGTAAGGAATGAAGGGAAGGCTGTTTGTTTGAGTTTCTGCTATTAATCATTTTAAACCGCACTGTACCTGTAGTGTCGGGAAATCTCTTCTTCCACCTGGGTGGTAAAGTCACATTTGGTACATGAGTGTTCTTTGTTCTCTTTGAGAGTCAGCAGCCCCTCAGTCCCCTGCAGGGTATTTGTTTCTTGTTTGACATCGGATGCCTGGGCTTCGTGGGCATTCTCATAATGCAGCAGGAGAACATCGACATCGGGAGTGGAGAATGAGCACTGATGGCACTGGTGTTTGACTCTAGAGCTTCCTGTCACCCCTGGAGACAGGTGCAAAAGCAAGAGAGCACAGTGGGAACAATTACTTTTTCGGCAAGCAAATGGGTAAGTAATTTCTCCAAGGTGCTTTTCTGGGCTGCAGAGGCCTCGGGGACAGAACTGACAGTGCTTAATGGTACATTTATGAATGTTGTGGAGCTGCTGATAGTGATGGAGAAGTGGGCCCACCACTATTACATCTGGGCCATGGCTCTTTGAGTACCTAAAGTCACAGAACTGACAGTTGTAGCTTGTCACCATGCTGTCCTCTGCTCCTTTGCTAGTCAAGTCTTTCTTTTTTGCCATGCTTGCACCCTTTTCTGTCTTTGTCACTAACTCCCCATCTGTATTTTTGGCTAGATCATTCTGGTTAATGACAGATCCCCTAGAAAGCTTATCATTCAGATCTGGGTGCAGGCTTCCTGACTGGTTTCCCCCATGCTGTTTGCTGTAATGTTCTAAGAGTTTCAGTGAGCTGGATGATTCGCAGCTGAAACTGCAAAATTTACACCAGTAGTAACTGGTTGTATCGGTACCGTTTTGTCTAGAGGAATCTATTGGCTTGATGGGCACCGAATATCCAACTGGTGTATCATCTCCTGCTTTTACAGTGATTCTGTCTTGCCACTTCCCCAAGTCTCCAGAATCACATGGTCGAAGAGTAGGACTGGATTTATTGGAGTTTTTCTCTGAAGTTTTACCAGAATCAGAGGAGGGAAGGGCTGCTTTCATTTTGTTTGGGTGAGTCTGTAAGAAGTGTTGCTCTAGTTCAGTGGACGAGTTGCCCATGTAGGTGAAATTGCAGAATTTGCAGCGGAAGTACTTGGTGTTGCCTTGGCAATCTGGAGTTTTCCGCCCAATGCCAATAAAGGTTCCACCTAAAGTAACCTGTGAATAAAGAATAAGGTCCTTTTAGCTCCACTTTAGATCTATTCAAATAGCAAGGAAGAAAAAACAGAAGAGAAATAAAGAGCAGTTAATTCGTAAGCCTCTTTCACCTCAACCAACACCACCAGCATTGCCATTTGTGCATTTGTACTAATGCAGTAAGATATCATGCCTACACCCTCACTCATTTAGCACTTGTTGCTGAAGACTTTGAAATGTTTCACAAAGCTGAATATATATTCCATATGAATATTAAGTATTTCTGTTTGAGGAAACTGAGGCACACATTTGCAATGTGACCCAAACTCAAAATTCTCTAATAGGTTCCTTCCTCCACCAAATCACTAAATTATGTTATTGGCAGAAGATCCAAAGATCACTTCCCAAAGTATTGAACCCTTTGCTGGGAGACTTTGCTGGGATATATATATATCTATCTATATATAGAGAAATAGATATATAGATAGATAGATATCCCAGCATATGTATGTATGTATGTATATACACACCAGTGGTGGGGTAAAAGAATGGGCTCTCTGTCTTTTTCTATCAATACACTTACATGTTTTAATGGTATTCGTGCTTAACGGCCCAAGAGACTTACTCTCTAAATATGAGCAAAAAAGTACTGAATTTAAAAACGTGAGTGTAGTTTGTTGGGTCGGAGTACAACCAACTCCTACAAAGAACATTCTTACAGGAGTATCCAGTATCCACCAGGACTCTTTTGAAGAAAGCTGCAGCGGCTGATGTCTGAAATGAAAGGCGGTTTTCTCACAGATTACTCAGTGCAAACGTTCTCCGAGGAAAACTTCCCTCCCTCTTATATACAGAGCTCAACTTAGTAAAATGAGGATGGAAAAACTACAGTAGAAAAATAGCATGTGGCAAAGCAGCCTACCACACCCAAGTTCCTGACATCACTAATTAAAAAGAAAAGAAAAAAAAGTAGGTCTACTGCACTGTTCTCATGATCTAGGAGCAAACTGGTCTGCAGGAAGGAAGAGCAGCTTCCAGGGCTTATGTTACTGGAATGGGTGTTCTCCGAGCAGGCCGGCCGGCCCTTCCCAGGAGCGCACCACACCTGCCCACTGACATCAGGGGAGATTTGCTGCTCCTGTACAACTGGTTTGGAGGCCAAAAAAAGAATCTCCTGACAGAAATGTCACCACTGCTATCCTTCTAAAAATTAATAAAAAATCTACAGCATCCAGAAAACAACTCCTCTTCCCATCCAAAATTCACGGCCACCTACACCTTTGCCATCATCCAGTCTACTCCACTGTATCAAAGACATGGCTGGAAGCTTCCTCACGCCACGTTCTCAATTTTTATGTCCAATAGATGCCTTACAGGGAATATAAAATTTCCACAAGGGGTTAGATTTTCATTCTCCCAACGAGTAAGTGTATTACTACATTTCTGCAGGATTCAGTTGTAATGCGTTAGGCAAATAGTGTAATTATTTTTCTTCTCAACAGCTGTGCCACAAAGAAAGCATGTGATCACTGCTCATTCAGTATCCCACCATACGGAAAGACTCAGACATACAGAGAGCACAAAATGTAAACATTTTTAAATGCATATAATACAAATGCCTTTTAGCCATTTAGTTTGGAGAATGAGATGCTAGACTGTGTGTGCCATCAGAACCGAGCATGCATAGTGAGTCAATGCGCTGCTAAACCATGATATAATGAGCTGCTTTTCAGCCTCTGTTTCTTTTTTTAAAAGAAAACACAGTTCCCGTAAGTTGGTTGAAACCTTTTTTCTTTCTCTCTAATAAACTGAAAATTAATTTCTGTTTGTTTAGAAAACAAATTTCAACAGGCAATGGTGAGCCAGACAGCCAAATAGCTACTATTTAACTACAGCAACATTTACATTGAAACTGGAACTCCAAGTTCTAATATCAACTTACGAATATCAAGTTTTGCTACATCAAGTTATATCAAGATTTGAAGAGGCTCTTTGGAAGAGGAATGTTTTAACAGACCTTCTGTATTGCAGAAGATGCTTTATTTTATTCACTTTATGGCTAGCAAGAACTGGAGACAAAAAATGTACTGCGCCTGATTCACTGACAATAGTGGGATTTGGGCTTGCTCCATAGTGTCTGGCACACGAGGTCTCCATCCACTGCATTAATTCAATGTTCAAGGTCTCACTGGTGTCAAAAGACAGCTTAAAAAGAGCATTGATGGAATTACGGTAAACAGAAAATAATAGCAGCTCACCGTGGGATTTCCTAAGTTGCGAGGGATCTGGTTTTGCCCATTTATTTAGTTACTTATGTTTGCTTTATAAACTGGCCAAAATGCTTTACCTCTAAGTGGTTCTAATGAGTATACGTCCATTATTCTTAGGTATCCATTCACAGAGCCTACAGATGACAAACCTATTTTGCAGACACCGCACAGACACTTGTAAAAATTGTGAGTGACAATTTCAGCTGCTGTTCATTGCTGATTACTCTGAGCACTGGAATTTCTGAAAGACCTAACTTCTGAACACTGGAGAAACATTAATGTTAGCAATTTATACAATGGACTGACTGTAAATTACAACATTTCAGTAATTTTTGTTAATCCTGCTTAGTGGCCTACATAGCAAGTTTGCTAATACCTCCTTCTCTGCATCTGAAGAGGATAATGCAGAACTAAGTATTTACACTTCATTTCTGTTTGCCAGTTGCAATAGAGGGAAAAAAACAATCTTTGAAGCACTGGAATGGAATTGATTATTAATTATCAGGTTGGCATTTCCCTGAGTACCCTGCCACAATCCAAAATAATATATCCTATTAAGAGATTGTGTACATGAAAGGTAATACAGGGCCTGTAATGTTATTACATGCAAAAGCCATGGCTAAACTAAAGAGCGAGAGAACTAAAGAAACTGGCTTCCACACAAGGAGATTGGGAAAAGCACTTGAAGGAAAATAATAACGGTATAAACTGAAGCTGCTTCATCTTTTCAGCCAGGCAAATCTGGGTGAAGCCTACACATTTGCAGAACTGTTTGGATTCATGCATTCTACTCAAGTCTTGGCTTGACTTTCAGATTTTTCATTTACACATCTCTATGAAGGGGCACCAAACTCCTTCACTGGATATGTAACTGTCCTTACTCTCTCGCTTTCTCTTACCTTCCCCAGAAAGAGAAAAAATAAAGGAGAGAAAGAAGGAGAAAGAAGAAGAAATATATATACCCTAGAAATCAATATCCACATTTCTTCAAGATAGCAGAGGTATTAGCTTCAAGTATTTATTCCCATGGTTCATTTCAATCTAAGCAAAACCTAGTCCCCTGCTCTGCCCTCATAGTTGTATCTTCTTATGTAGATGCTCTTCCCTAACACAAATCAGAAGGAAAAAAACAAAAGCAATGCTAAAACTCTGCAATTCTATTAGAGCCATGAAGTCTAAAGTTCCCTTTCACATAACTGGTGGCGCTCAGATGTACAGGTAGAGACTGCACTGGAAATCTAAGGATCCTATAGATAAATGGCTCCTTCAATAATCACACAAGAAAATTTATCTTCATGATTCTCTTTTTAAAGGTAACTTAACATATAGGACATTTGTAGGGACTGGGGAGGCTTGATTTAGTTTTTTCCTTCACTGCCGTTTTCTTGTGAGACCTTGGGATAATCACTTATTCCTGCAGTACCTCAATCATTGTGATATAGGTGGTAGAAAGAATACATAAATCTCTTTAAGAATAAGACACTTTGGTGGAAAAAATTTCACAGAAATAGTTGTTCTGGTTAGACCAGTAGCCAAGGTGTCATTTACAGTGTGAACAGTTACAGAGTTGGGCATAAGTTCATTGATGCAAATGGCATAATGGGAATTTATAATGCCTTGATCCAAACTAATTCTCTCTCCATTTTGGATGAGAACATCTCATGAAGGAGCGCACAAATAACCTTTTTTTTTTTGGGGGGGGGGGGGAAGACAGGCAGGAAAGAGAACAGTATTATGGGCAGGAAAGAGAACAGTATTATGCATTCCTCATATGGCATCTTCCCAAATCTTTCCCTTCATTATATATACATGGATCAATTATTATGCTGCGTAGGAAAAGGACGGCTATTAGAATGGGTTCTGCATTATTGTGCTTTAGATGGTTGCACTAACATTCTTCAAAAATCGCTCTTCAAAGCCATGTCTCCATTTGAGATTAAACTGAAATACATTTCACAGTAAGACTCCCTGAAACTCAAACCTCTAATTTTTAAATTCATTCAATTAATGAGGAAAATTATCAAAATCCAAAAGACCAGGACTAAAATTACCACAAGGACAGAAGTTCATGTTTTAATACAACTAAACTATCTCCTCACACATGCACACATTTCTAAAAATAGCCAGAAAGAGGAGAAAAGATAACAGGATAATTGATAACATTTCAAAATGTACTTTCTACAGCATGTTGGCAAGTATTTCAACAAAGCAGTATAATTGCACTATATGTTTCCAACAGATATGTCTGTATTACCTTAATTACTCAAATCAAAAACAATGATTTCATGGAATAGATGGACTATGGCTAGGATAAGTACTTTCAGTTTTCAAAAACTTGTGTTTCATATTTAATCTGCCCTTGATCCAAATGCTACGCTACCCTATTCTTCACCTCCTTTTTGAAGTTCTTAAGTCGTTATTATGCCAAAGGAGTTTAAAAATAGTTTTCTGCTTACAGAAAATAAAAAATTTACCAAGGAAGACAAAGTCAGCCAGCTCCTGTAATCATTTATTTCATGAAGAAAATTCCACCAGCAGAACTAGTGGCCTATAACCACACAAGGGATTTAACCTTAAGACTTACATGCTCATGGTAAAGCTGTCTTTGATCCCTTGCCTCTGCTGCAACTAGATTAGATTAGAAACTAGACCAAACTTCAAAATTTGGAATATCAAATGTTAACAAATTTTCTTTTTTGATTACCTGGGTTACATCTCTGGCTAATCAGGAGGTGAAAGGCTCTAGATCCCTTACCAACCTCCTGAGCCATCCAGTCTGCCTTAGCCAATTACTCTTAATCTTCTAATCCTAAAATATTTTCTAATGCTCTTGTTTATTCATTTGCTTTGTGCAATATAGCATCCAGAACATTTTAACCATCCCACATTTATGAAGTTCTTCATGTCATGCAGGCCAGAACAGATTCTTGGCTTTCATGCAAGTTTGTGTAACACCACCCAGCTCTCTCAACTCCAGTATGGAGAACTCATTCTCTCTCTCTGTCTCTCCCTGTACATGTACAACTAGGATAATCCTCAGAGTATATTTACTCTTGAAACTATTTACCATACTATGATTAACTGTATCTGTAGATAGAACTATGTTGCATAAGTGAGGCAAAGACTCCTGGCTTTCTGGGCTATTGCTATTTACCAAAACAAGAAAGCATACTATTGAGTCACATTTGTTTGAAATGAGTGTATTCTTCTCAAGATTTATTCTGTTGCCATTGAAGCCAATATGGTTTTTGACATTAGAATATAAAAGGTAGCAGACTAGAATATTTTTAAAACAAAGACTGGGACAGAACAATAGCAGGACTTAGATTAAGGCCAGGAGACCAGATGTGTAAAAATGATAAAAGTAAGGAACACAGAATAGAGACTTTCATTTGCTAACTAATGCTAGTATACCAATATCTAGCATCAAAAGGAAGCAACATCCTTTATATGCTCTCTCTGTACACATAAAATTACCAGACAGTGCCTTGGCTACTGTAAACTCACACAGCTTCACAGACTTTGAGGCAAGCTTGCACTGATTTACACCAAAAGAAAACCTAGCCTCTTTCCTTTTTTTCTAGCAACTTTATTTTTTGAGCTCTTGTCATTTGTGTAGGCTAGCTTAGCAGTACATCTTTAAATATATTCTTGATTATTACTAGTCTCACCAACTTTCTTCATTAACTGGTCTTCAAACACTACCAGATATCCCTGGCATAAAGATGAGGAATATTAGCACATAAACAACTTTGCTTTGAAGGCTGTGAATATACATCACGTCAGTTGTTCCGCAGTAACTGCCCATATGAATACTCTAATTTGAGGGTAGACTGTTTCTCACTGAAAGAAGGCAAAAATAGCTCATTTCTGTTAGAGAGCAAGTGCATGTTCACAGGCACTTACCATTTAGCAGCTGACATGCTGTAAATCACAGCATATCATTCTGAATAGTAAACTTGCTAATGTATCCACATAAATGATAAGAAAGAATTTCTACTACACACATTAATATAAATCTTTACTTGTGGGCTAAATTCAATAAAGAATGTAGATGCCTACAAGACCACAGATGCTTTTTTCACATAGTGGATAATATGTATGTATTCATGTATGTATACAAAAATATAAAAGAAACATATATGAATACACACATATGTGTATTTTAAATATATGCATATATATGTATATATATGAGTGTGTATACACATAAAGTTGGGTACCTTTTACCACCACTCCTTTCTCCACCTGCCACCATTTCTTTTTCATGTCTGTAATTTAAAGGAGAGCCCAGACTCCTGTGTTTATGAGGTGTGACTCTCAGTGTGAAGGCAGTCTCCAAGCCTGACCATGACCCAGAAATAAAACTCAGAATAAACAGGTATGCACATATGCAGATGCAACACCCAAGACAGTTTGACAGCCTACAGCTCAAACAGGGAAGTCCCCAGTGAGTGCTGTCAGTGCAGCGAGCTCACAGATGAACCAGGCCTTTCTGAGACATCTCACCTTCATGCAAGAGCTATTTTAGGCACTTACTTCAAGAACAGAACTACATGACTTAGTCCAAAAAAATCAGGACACGTCATATGCACCAATGGCTGGTCAATATATTTAGATCTAATTCTTGTTTTATGGACAATTAGAAAAAAAGTCAGTAAGACCAACATCATAAAATTAGGATTCATTTCTCTAAGCACGTGAGGAAAATGAAATTCATTCACATACATGTTTTCATTTACTAATGTCCACTAGCTATGTATTTATGCCACCTGATAGGAAGCCTACAAAGCTGAACTTTAAAGAGGTTCGATTTGTTACTAATATAAAAATACATGCTGTACTTATTTATGTCTCCAGTACAGATTCTTTCCATATCAACAAGAATTCCTTTGCCAAACCACCTGAAGTGTAGAGGAAACCATATGCATCAGGAGGGATGTTGATAACATCTGTACCCCTCCAGACCCAGATTTTTTTTTATCCTTACCTTCACAGCTTCATATTCAATCAAACTGCTAATACAAGAGTGAAGGATAAAGAGCAGAAGCTATTAATAATAAAACCACCGGTTCTTATTCAGCTGAATCCTAGTTAGACCAGACTTTAATTATAAATTGTATTACTAGTCACATACTTCTAATGTGAGAACAGAAAAGCTGCCATATTTGATATATTGAAATCCAGAACACTAAAAATCACACATACATAGCTTTGCATATGCACAAGAAGTCTAACACTGATTTATAATGGAGGAAAAAAAGAGCTTTACACACCCCATTTGCATGGGCACTTCTGCCCCTTTCTAGGACACCGAGCAGCCAGGTAGCTGGACATCCAGAAGTGTTCTCAGCTGCTATGAAAATCCTGGAAAAGTTGTTACCCATATTCAAACATCACACAGGATTTGTTTGAGTAATGCAGGATAACCCTTAAAATATTGGATGTCTGGAACCTCAAAAGAAAAATCTGCTACCAACCTGTCATTAATCTGTGGAATAGTGAAATAATGTAATACTTTTTTTCTCGACTCACTGGAATACAATTAAGAAGCTTTTGGATGTCTTTCATTATCACATGACTTGTCAGAAATTTGTTGTCTCATCCTTTACAACATAGTCTAGTGTCAGTACCCAAAACCATGAAAGAATCAAATGAAAAGGCTGGATCTGAAAAAAAACACTTTTTAATACTTTCATACAGGAGCCTGTATCTCTATAATGACTGGACACATGAGGAGGTAGATATCTGAAAATAAGCTCCAGAAGACCCGGCCATGCTGAGCAGGAAGCTACTCAAAGCTCACACACACAATGTGGAGCTGCCTAGAGTCATCCTAAGAAATGCTGAGCACTGCAGTATGTCTGTATTCACGGCTGCATGAATACAATTCTCCTCCCTTGGGACATGCCATCTGAAACCCTCACCTAAATGCAGACATTTCTGTCCATTCTTTGAAGGACACTGTTTTCTTTTAAAACATATCAGGAAACGGGGTCATGCTCCCTTTTATACAATAGTCTAATGGCTTGAACACTTGTTCAGGAAACAGGAAAACTAGGCTCCTTTCCTTGCTCTGTCATAGGGGATTCAAGCCCACTTCTTCTCTCCTGCTGGACAATGTCCTAATGCCTTAGCTATAGGCTGATACAGGGAAGACGGTGCTCTCCAGCCTTTCTGTTGAAGCTGTCCCACTCACTCCTCATGAAATAATTCAAAGATAGAGAAAAGACTCCCACCTATTGGCTAAACCTTTCCATACTTTATGTTAAAGACTCATTAGACCAAACACAGAAGGAGCCTTAGTCATACAGCAGAAGAGCAATAGTTTTCAGGATCACAGCTGTTAAAGTAAAATTCAGATGACTAAGTTAAGCAAAATTAGTCTTTGTTCAGATCTGGCCTAAACTCCAATGTTCTAGGCACAACCGCAAAGTCATGTTTAGGCTAAAATGTCCAGCAAGACAAAGCTGAGAGATTGACCAGTTAACCAAAATTGAAGAAAAATTAATGAATGGCCACTGATCTCACTACAAATATCATTCCGATAACAGCCGCAGAGCTGATAACACCTTCTCTATGAATTCAGCAATGTGCTAGCAAATGTTTTCTAATATCTAATACCAGAAAGAAAGGTAATCTCCCAGAAATTGCTCAGTGAATTTATTCTGTCCTATGGAATTTATTATGATTCAATGAACTAAACACGTCTGAGAAAGAAAATGGGAACAGAGAATACAAGCAGATATTCCAAACTATATTGCATCTTCAAAGAAGACAAAGATATCTTGCTTGACTAAATATTCTAATCAAGAAGAAATCTACACAGCAGATTTACTCAGTAGGCCAGGAAGCTTGAATTATTTACAACATTCCTAACCAAATCAACTTTATATACTACAAAACATGATCACAGCATTCATACACCTGGATGTGAAGCCAAACGTATATCCCTAATATTCTGCTGACTGCAGTACAATAAAAATTTGGCTTTATGGCTTGGGGATTTCTTTTTTTTAATTTTCTAGGACAGACATTATTTGTGCGGCATGATTCAAAAAATGCGTTTGATTGCTTTCCTCCAAGCCGTTGGCAAAGGGACCACATTGCTACCTAAGAGCAGACACGGGATTTTTCTGCGTTCTGACATTTTTCCATTGCTTTTTGCTCCTTTGTTTTCGTTATGACTGCAAACTCTGGGGGTCAACAGCACGTCTCACTGGTGCAAATCATTATATACCATGGTCTCCAGCTAACCACCGTGAGTCAGATCAAAATCACTGATCTTCATCCTCTGGCCTCTGGCCCTAGCTCCCCGGCCTGACATCGTAAATCTGTCAATAACTTTCACCCTGGCTACAACAGAACAGTTTGTTAAGTGCAATGAGATCAATAAATCAAACTTAATCCCAGTCCACTACTATTTCCAGTTAATTATGAAGGGATTATTTGCCTTTAGCCCAGCATCTAAACAAGATAATGCTGTTTAGACGAACACCAGTGCTTCAAGTTCAGCTCCTTCTCCTTCTTATGGAGGACTCTGACCGAACCAATTTCAACTGGAGTTTTAATCAATACAACGCTTCCTTCCGGCAGGAGACGCCAGCCCTTCAGATGCCTGAGAAAAATCCCCTCCAACATGGACATAGTAGCAATATAAAAATGTGTGGGTGCAAAGGGGAATTTCAGATGTTCTTTTACTATGTTTATGAATCTCACAAGGCTGCTCTGTATCGGGAGTGGGGGAGGAGAAAGCATAAAAATATTAATCAGTTACTTATCTTCTGACATGTTCTGGATCAACATCTGGTGCATGTGCAAGTGATGAAGTATGGCATTTGGCACAAAAGCTTATTTAATCTTCTCTTCCCAAATCAGGCAGGGAAAATTAGCACTCTTAATTTTCTAGATCCAATTTTTTCTTTAAAATAAATTGCCAACATTGTATAGGCCGTCTGTTCTATTCTGGAAAATGTTTTTGGTCTGAAAAAAGACTGATCTTAAGCAGATTATCTATGGGCTGTTTCCTACCGCTTTTTGTCTTCCCTGTAGTATCTTACTGCCACGGTTTAGTAGACAAGTATAGTCTAGGTTCAGCTGTTTTATTTCTACTTCTATCAGTTCAAACTGAGATAGCTCACACATCTGTTTTATTTCTGAAAACACTGCATAGGAAAAGTGTCCAGCTCATTCTAATCAAGCATAAACTTTCCTATAAATAACTAAGGACCTAACGAAACAATTGTTTGGAGGAAATGAAAGTGTGTTTAGAAACTCAAATTCCTCTATACTGTACGCCTGAGCTGTTCCAGTTTGAATGTCTTCCTGACAGCACAGATCAGTTGCTCTAAGATGCTGTCCCCAGTGTCAGCAAACTGAAACTATAGCAGGAAATCCAGGTATTAACATCATACTATGGGCTAATTATAAACCATCATTTCACATTCTGACATTATTCACTTCCAACCTCTTTTAACTAAATCACGTATTTGCTTTCTAATCACAGTTTGACAGGAGAGAGTGTCTGACATGAGACAGTGAAGTGATCTTTTAATAAGACAGCAGTTCAAAGATTGTAGCTTTTAGGCATAATAACGATCTTAAGTTTGATTTGATGTTCCACAAAGAAGTTGTAGAGTTTCTGAAAAAAGAGGAAAAGTTTAAATCACTTCAAAAGCTTCAAGTTCCTGACTTGTGTTCCTGTTTCTGCTTCTTACTTGAAGTTAGGTATTAGCTATCTTAACCTCTTTTGTGAAAATTCTCTCTAATAGCTAAAGCTTCTGCAAGCATTATTAAAAATCTTCCATTTTTTTCCTTTTTTTTTAAACATACCTTAGAGTTTTGTCTGGTCATTTCTACCAGGACAGGCATCATGTCCTATGCAAACATGCTCTTGAAATTGGATGGACATCTGAACTCATTTTGCATGCAACTTTTGCTACCAATCTTTTAAAAACCTGAATTTTTATATCATAGAGTACTGAGGTGTTCTAGCATGTCTTTCAGTTCATCCATGAGAGGAACTTTTTTTAAAAAAAAAGCAGCACCAAAGATAATTTTTTAACTAATTCAATATTAACTGTTAAGAAACTAATATAGACTCCATGCAAAGGTTTTGGATATACTTCTTTACAGTAAAATGATTTTTTTTTTTTTACAGCAGTATCTGAAATGTAGTTTCTTCAGTGCTAAAACTACATGAGAAAATGGCTGAGGCAATAGTTCTTTCTTTACAGTCTCACTAATGTGAAGTAACAGTGTTACTGTTACTTTTAAAATTTCTTAAATACCCATTGTGTATCCTGTTTTTCTGGCACTAGACAGCTTCAGAGTTGCCAAGACTTGTAGTTTATTTTATCTTAATAAAGAATCAATACGCCAAATCTCGACTCCCATCAGCTGAATATTTTAGGATTATATTTTTAATTTCCAGCTGCAGTCTTTTGTCTATCTGGTTGTTATTTTTCATTGTTATTTTCTCTTTTCTTTCCTTGATAGAGAATCCTCCAGATAGGATTACCAATTCAGCAAGTTGCCTGTTTGCTGTATAAGATCTTTTGCTATTGATTACCACTGTGATTATACACAGAAATATCACTGATCAAAAAGCCATGTAGTACTCTACTGTACAAGATATTACACAGAGCTCCAGAAATCCTGATATATCCCTCCTTGGGTAATGATTACAGTAATCCATAGTCACCAGCAAGCTGGCAAAATACTGGCTAAAATAGACCAAAATGGTTCTTAAGGCTTAAGCAGGTTATATTATGTATTTTAATCGCGTAGGTTGGAGATGCTTTGTAAGTAAGCGGCTTGGCAGTTCAGAGAGAACGCAGAAGCAGCAGGGAGACTGGGGAAATACAAACCTGCACATCATAAGTCCCATTTAATAAGACAGGCCTCTGGGAATTGATGTCCTGCAGCACCCCTGAAAGCACAGTGCGGTTGACTTTCTGGAAGTCTTTGGAGTGGCTGAATTGCACCATGTTGTGGAGAGCCAAAATTTTAGTGTCAAGCTCAGCATCCTGCCTGGTGCGGTTGTGCAGTCCTAGGTGGTACTTGCGGAAGTGTTTGATGAGATCTGTGGGGTCGTTCCCGTAGTAACCATATCCACAGATGTTGCATTTGAAGTCCTGAAGCTCTGGAGACAGAGGCGCCGTATCTGGGTTATCATTTACCAACAAATCTGCTTTTGATTTGTTCAGCCTTAAACCCCCATCTGAAGGCACTTGTGGGTTTTTTGAGGCCATGGGGACTGGGCTTGAGCCTTGGCCATCCGTTTGACCACTTTGCACTTGCACTGCTTCATCTGAAGCTTTTGGCGACATCTGATGCTCCTCATTTGTCTCCGCTGCATCTCCTGACAGGGTACAGACCATATCTTGGGTGTCATCTGCATCTGATTTTTGAGGAGACTTCAAGGGCTCACAGATTCCCCCAACAGCTGGAGATGAGAAAGCCAGCATATTTCTGTCTGTCACCTCATCATGAGGGAAGGATGGAACATTTCCTCCCTTATTGTGGCTTTCATAATTGAAGCCAGCCTTTTCACTCAGCACTGAGCTTTTCAAGTCCCTTTTAATGCTGGGAGATGGCTCTTGGACATGCGTGCAAAGTTCCTCCTTGTTATTTAACTCTGCCGCATCACCCTGGTCAGTGTTTTCTTGCATCTGATCTGCGGGAAATTCTTTTTTCCTTCCAGACTCTTCGCTTTCAGTACCTGCAGACTCAAGGGTCTGTACCTCACCTTCACTAGCAACGTTTCTTAGAGGGGGGTTCTTTTTCCGGACCATATCTACCACAAAAAAAAAAAAGAAAGAAAGAAAAGAAGCAAAAAAAAACCCTATAGAATTATTCAACATACATAACAGATTATAAGCCTCCCACTTTTTAAAGCATTCTGAACTGTATAAAATCTTAAAACTTTTGAGAAAAATTTTTGTCAAACAGTTTTTCACTTGTCTATGCAGAAAATGGGAACTTTATATATAAAAAAGTCACACTGAGACTAACCTCGATTGAGAGAGTACTGTAAAGCCTATGAAAACACTTCCATCAGAGTAAGTGCATCACAGGTTTCATTATCTTTTCTGAAAATAATGGTCAGTTAATGGCAGACATAATTTAAACTAAATGCTTCATTTAAAATCATTTTAAAATACTAAGAGGAAAAATAAACTTTTTCAGTCTAATATATGTACACTGCACAACTACATACAATGTAGCTCAGCAGAAATACACCTGAAAGGCATAGTCAGGAGCACTTAAACAAGTTATTATGAAGGAAACAGATTTAGCAGACTTTGAGGTTTTAGACAAAATATCTCTCCTAAGCAGGTATCAGTTTCTCCATATCAAAAGCTCCCCCTCTTACTGCCCATAAACTTCAAACAGGATTATATGGAAATTCTAGAGTCCAGCCCCACAGTCCATTATTCATATAATTAGTTCTATTTGCCAAACGAAGAGAAACTATATTCGGTAACCCGTTGACAATAAAATTTTACAGGCCTAGATCCAGACATTTGACATTGCTGTGTTGCTGAGCAGGGATCTACCCAGAAAACACCTGGAATCCACATGGAGCTAAACTGCTCAATGCTCCTCTGCTCAGTCCTCGTTTCAGAGAGAGCCACGACTGCTGAATTTGCAGGTACACTTTTGGTATCCATTTAAGAAAGCTTGGATAGGACAGTAATAAGGATCATAGAGAAAGAAGCAGTCTGCCACTGGTGACTTAGCTGAACAGGGGATATTATGAAAGAACAAATAATCAGAATATACAGATAGAAAGCTAATTCCTGATTCACTACCTATCTTCACCTTCCCCAGTCTTCTTGAAAGAAAAAGTATGAAACCTCTCTGCACTCTCCACTTCCAGGTTCTGGATCTGATATTCCTCAGCAGCTGTTTTGATCCATTTGCATTCACATGCTAGCTATGGGCAGAAGACAGATGTGCTACAACTTTTTCTATGCTCTTATCTTTGCCAACTCTGTATACAATGAGGGATGTTTCCCTTCGCCAAATCGCGTGTGGTCCGGTGGCAGCAGACTGCAGCACCACACACGAGAGCCGAGCTGCAGAAGGAAGCCTGAGCCTCCCTTCCCAGGCCAGCCATGGCCGGGCGCATGCGGAGGCATTATATATTGCTCTGTGAACAGAGGACCACCTGGCGATCTGGGAGCTGCACTGATGCGCTCCAAATGCTGCTATATCCAGACCTTGAAAAGCTGAGAATGACCTTCTCAAAACTGTACTTTGAGAAGTATGGCCAGGCACGGAGGTTAAAAATAAAAGAACTGGCGTCTGTACATCCTCTCATTTACATCTGCTCCACATGAAAGGGCACTGTATGCTATGCTGATAAAAACAGACAACTTCTTAGGGGAAGTGTTCAACTTGTGTCTTGGGCTGGCTCTGTTGTCTTTGTGGTTGAGCTGATCCACAGGCAGCATCGTCTACAGCGAGGCTGCTTTCACACAGAATGCCAGCTCAGATTACATACATTTTGACACTCCGTGTGGTCTTAATAGGTTTCTTAAATGCCTACTGCGATTCCTTATTGTGGAAGGCATACATACTTGGGAACCAAGTGCCTTCTCCTCTTTAATGTCAATCACACCTACCAGTATGCACCGAATTTTACTTTTTTTTCCCCCGCTAACTTCTGAACCATGAAATCACTCAGAACTAAGAGAAAAGAAAGATTTCCTGTTGTAATAAGAGAATTGTTCAGTACAAACTCAGCCTATCAAAAGAACATACACACATATATAGTTCAAGGTATATAGATAGTCCTCAGCCTTTTAACATTACTGTTTCTCTGTGGGGCTTTAGGAATCTTCTTGGTTAACACACGCTAAAAATACTGTTGAGCATATCTGATAGGTGTTCACCTAAGTCTGTACTTTTCGTCTTGGAACTTGGTTCCCAATCCATCCCAAACCATGCAATTTATGGCAGTTAGAGGATAGAGAAAGGAGTCCTGACTGTGTACAGTGAAGGAAAAATCAGAAATCAAGAAAGGAAACATCACGGCTGTTACCTCAGTCAGAATTAAACAAGACAATATGCAATGTTTTAAAATGTTTTTGTTACAGATATTTTTGGCAGATAAAGGAAGTTTAGAGAATTTGCTATCTTCATAGCAACTGACAGAAGAGAGTCAGAGAGAAAGACAGAAAAAAAAATCCCTATAAAGCAAAGTAAAGAAAAATGTGGACTGTATACAGTCTAACTAGACAGTATTCCAGATCTAGATACCTCAGTTCAAGTTATCCTGACATGTCTGTGGCTCTGTGCATTAACAAAAGAAGAAAAATTTCATATCTGCCTAATGGAGCTTTTTCATGCAGTAGTCTACAGTTGGGGAAAGAAAGGAAAAAAGATAACATTCATTTAAATACCAAAACTTTCTTAAGTTGAATTTAAAAGTATCTTCACTCCTTTTTTGCTCTATTTTTTGAAAAATCATCTGTCATTTATTTGCTTGATATCCACTCAAGGGGACAGTAAGAAAAGACACAGTATTTTTTTGTCGCTGGAATTCCACCACTATCATTTTTCAGAGACATATTATGTAAATAAAACTACATTTGCAATACTCCTAAATCGAAGAAACTATCCCTTCGCAAGTCATAAGTTAGATATCAAAAGAATATAGCCACTCTGAAATTATTATCTCTAAGACAAATAACAGATTGCACAATGTTTTATTGTGTGCCAAGAACGTTTTCAGTTAACAATTTCACTTGAAAAAATGGATCACATACTTGTAAAATCATACCCAGCATTGACTTCATAAGGCATGTGGCTTTAGAGTGCTTTTTACAATTATTAATTCTATTAGTCAACTAGCAGGCGGGCTAATGCAATTGTCTTAGAAGATGCACGGAAGACACAGAAGACATTTTGAGAGCTGATCTGTATATCTGCAAAACAAAACAAAAAAAGGTTTTCCTTCCTAAATTATGCATTCACAATATGTTCTTTTTTTAATTAAAAACATTATTATGCCTATTTTACATTCACATGCATCTATTAGTGGGCACTACACAAACACTGGCCGCTGTTCTCTGCTTCAATCAAGCACGAGAAATGTTATACCCTTCTTTTCTGCAGACACACGTGCACACGCATGCGCGCACACACACACACAGAAAGAAAGACAAAAATTATCTCAGATGTGAGGTTCACCAAAAAAACAAGTTTAGAATAAGTTTAAAATAAGTGTTGAAACCCAGCTGGATAAAAGCTGGGGGGCGGGAGGGGCGGGGAGTGCACCTTAAAAATCCACATATATTAACAGGTATTGTACATTGTATGGAACTGAACTGGCCTAAGGGGATGATAACAGCACACAAATAATTGGTTCAAATCCAGGCTCTGCTGTCAGCAATTGAAAGTTATCATCTGTTGGCTGCCTAGTGTCCCCCTTGAAACGAATCTAGTGGTATTAGTTTAGTTGTTAGTGGGCAAGTATCCACATCTCAAACTTGCCATCGCAGTAATAAGCAAGTCTGCTGGCCGTTTAGTGAAGAGGCCAAGTGCTGAACAGACATTGGGGCTGAACTATCTTTTCATCACTGGAAATGGGGATCTTTTCAAAAGGGAAAAAGAAATATGAAGCCTGATGCAAATGAAAAAACATCCCAAGCTCAGGGAACGCCAGATAAGGCCCTGGCAAAAGACAGGCTGCAGAATTCGTCCTTGGTTTCTATAATCCAGGGGTTTTAGTGTCTTATTTTCATTAGGTTGCCATTACTTTTAAAACATGTGTGTTTATTTTACCTCATATGATCACCCTCAAGTATTTTAATGTGGAAATAACAATGGTAGCTATACACTGCTTCCCTCAAAACCAGACAAGGTGACTCTGCGTGATACACTCAACTGAAGGACACAGGCTCCTCTGCCCAACAGCTGCCCACATCAGCGAATCCTCGAAGCAGAAGGTGGAAGCTTCTGCTAAAATCAGTTTGTCATTCAAGGATAATGAATTACCATAGTGACTCCTGTACTTCTCTTATAAAATAGAAAGGAAAGACAAATCCTGAAAATCAATGGTTTCTTATGCCTGGTGAAGATACTGGCTAATTATCTGCTGATCACCAGCTCTCACAATGGGTCACTGTTGCCACTCATTACTTTTATTGAAAGTGGTGATTTGTCATCAAAGCCTATTGTAACAATATGCTTATTGCCTTATGCTTGTGCAGCAGGCTTAGGCCAGGTCTTAGTCATGGGCTTTTTTTAACAAAATAATACATTTAGAAAGATGTCTGTATTTTGTGATATGCCACTGACTAATGTTTGCACAAGTAGACGCACAAGCAGACAAATAGCAAACTGAGTCAAAGGTCTCTGAACACTGTGATGTTATCCATCAATATGCTGCAGCAACAAAAAGATAAATGAAAATATACATTAATGTTCAACACGCTCAAGTAGGACCTCTTTGTTAAGGGATAGTAAAATTAATACTTTTACATTCATATATATTACACACCCACACACAAACATATCATGCACATACTGTGCTTGAACATCAATCATTTTTGCCAGAATAATGCAGCAAAAAAAATCATTAATTCTCAGTGTCTCAGCTTAATATATGTCTAATACTTACCTCTCTCACAGGAGTGTTGTGAGGCTTAATTAATTAGTGACTGTAAAGCACTTTGTGATCCTCTAATGAAAGGTGCTACATAGCACAAAGTATTATTAAAATCATTAGGACCACAAAAAAGCCCTGTGGAATTCCAGCCTACACTGTCTGTTGGGGTTGGGAGTGATCTTATTATTAAAAGGAGACCATCAGACTAATTTTCATAATTTTTTCAAGATCTTTTTTTCCCCTTTTACTGTTGTGATAGCACGTTAGTAGCTAGAAATTTAATCTTATCATCTTAATAACATACACTCATGTAGTTTGTTACTGCAGGGCTAGAGAACAGAACAGGGCTTTTGGCACTCATCTGGCTTTCCCTTTTAAGAAAAAAAAAAAAGTGAGAGACCTATTTTGACACCTTCCCACACTCCACCCCATCAGGACAGCTGATCATGTGAGATCTCAGGATATTCACTCCAGCCGCATGGGAAAATACTGCTGTGGTTTTAATTTCTCTCTCGTTCTTTTTTTCTTTTTCTTTCACAGCAAAAAAACAAGACACAAAACAAAACCCAGCTTATTACACATAAATGTGCTACAAAGACTGTCTGCTGTGCTTTAGACAAAAAATCTCTTAAGTGTCCAAAGTGTCTGGCTCTCTCCAAGCGTATAAAGTCCTACATGATCTGAAGTCTTCCTGCCTACATTTTCCCCACTCTCCCCTTATGTAATTGTAAAGCAGCTATAAAGCTCTAAAGCTAGAAAGTTCCTGTCTTGAGAGGGTAATTTTCTGGAAAACTGTTTTCAGAGAGGGCTCCTTCCTCTTGGTGCCCACTCTGCACCCAGCCCTCTGCAGGGGTCTGCCCTGACTGGCCCAGATCCGTAGGGCGCAGAGCAAGAAAGTCAACCAGCTAATCAGGATAGCCCAAAGTTCAAAGCCTGGTATGCTTTCTAATTTAAGTATTTCTCAAAAAAAAAAAAAAAATAAAAACAAAAATCTGTAAATACACTGGATATTCCAGATGAAATTGCCCTACACTGCCCTCCCGGGGAATTCCAAACTTTGCTCCCAGCTTTACATTAGGCGCAAGTCATCCCAAGACAAAGGACACAGCGGTACAGGATCGGCTAAAGCTCCTGGCTTTCCAACTCCTTTGTGAATGCTTTAATGATGAAATAACAAAAAAGAAATGTATATCGATTCCAATACCCACCATCTTTGGCCATGACACAGAGCTAGCAGCAGTCATACGCTACATTTCTTTCACAGCTTTTCTTTACGGTTCTCAGAGCAAGCATGGCTGGAAACAGCTGACATACGGTCTTCACCTTTTTCTGCCAAGAAGGAAGGGGAACACTAGCCACTTTTTTGTAAGGAACTCAAGAACCAGGCCCTAAACCAAGGGTGGGCAGAAATAGCTTAATTACAAGCAACTCGCTCTTCAACAAGACCACTTCCTCCCTCTTTGCAACATTTTCTTCCAATGTACCGCGGAAGAAGGCTGTAAGACAAGCGATGTCACGGCTCTAAGAAAACTGGCAGACTAACACCAAAGTCCTTTTTAAGCTCTACACATTTTTCTACAAACCGTACAGCTGCATAGCCAGTCTTTCCTGCGTGTGATGGCTTAGAGCAGAGCAGGCCTCCTCGCATCAGTAAAATCTGGCAGGATCAGACACTTTGCTTGGTAAAAATGTATCTACTTGATATTCCACTCTGCCTGCTCCACTGAAATTATGATAGCTTAATCAGTCCAGAAAACACAGGGAAATATCCATGCCTTATACATCTTCCTGGTAGAAGAGTATTAAAGCAAAATGCTATTGTTTTCACCCCCTTCTCTTCCACTTCTGCATTTTCAGACTCCAGTTCAGTCACTGATCACTGTTTTACCAAAAACTTTTTGCAATTTTTTTTCAATTAAGTTTACAATAAAGAAGTAAGTGAAAAAAAAGCTGCATTCAGTCATGCTCATTCCTATTTAAATTTACTTTCCCAACATTGACCATTCTCAAATCTCTAAAGGTGCACTTTTGGACATCTTAAATCCCGTTGAGACAAAAAATGTCATCACTCTCAAACAACTCTCATCAAATAAATCCCTGATTAATTCACATCAAATTAATTCAAAACTATCTTTTCTATTACCATATGCTTCAGAGCACAGCACATATTAGTAGTAATGTAACCATCGGAATAAATCTAACCTTTTCTATGGGATAAAATAGACAATTTGCTCATTTCAGAGAGTTTAGGAGCGGCATTTCAAAATAGATTGTTTGAACCTACTTCCAGGCACTTATTTCATTTTAAGCTCACTGCCAGGGTAATCATGCAGTCACTTTCAGAAGAAACTGAAGTCAAAAGGTGATTTGCCTGGAGAGGCCACGTGGGATGGAATATTATGCTACCTCTCAACCAAAATCAGAGATCCAAAACTGCTTCTTTTATTAAGGCTGCTTGATCACTCCAGCCTGCTGCTCTGCATTTATTTCCAGCTTGTTACAGAGGGTTTCCTCCTACTCCTACCAGACCTCCGTGGCCATTCTGTCCTACAACAGGGGAGCCTAAGAAGGCAAAGATTGCTTTGCCCTGGCTTCCAGTCAAGCATCTAAAAATATTCTATAAACATAACAACCTATTAAACCTCAAAGAACCTGGTGAAGCAGGAAAATTATTGTTACTGCCATTTTACAGATGAATAAAATGATCTACAGAGAGATGCAAAAATATGTTCAAGGTGACGCTCAGGCAAGGTTCTCAGCAAGCAACTGAACCTGGTTTGTCTCGACTTCCAGGGCCATTTCCCTCTCCTGTATGTATTTCAGTGGAGAGAATGTCAACCTAGTGCTTGGCAAAAGGCCAAGATCCTGTAATTTAATAAGGTACAGAAAGAGCACCTTGTACAAAAGTCTAAATGCCCCAATTTATCATGACAGTTATGAGATAAGCTGACATTTTATTTGTATGTAAATTAGTTTCCAAAACAGCATAAAAAAGCCACACTTTAACAGAATATTGTGCCTTTGCTTCTCTGCCCTGCATGTATCTAAACCCAGCTTTGTGTATTAAAGGTAGTTTAATTTTTAGGTATTGATGCTGCTTTGCATGCTCCCTAATCTGTTGTTATTGTGCTGCAGAGAGAATCCAGCCTGATTTGCTTACTGCAATCAAATAACTTACTTATGCCAGTACTGACACCTCCTGTGAGAGACACTGCCTTGCCATCCTTACTGAATTTTCTGGTTATTATATTAATTTGGTGTGGTTCCACTTTGTAGAATTGTAGAGCATTCTGCATTAGATCAGGGCCAGAGGTCCATTTAGTCTGGTATTCTGGCTTGGATAGTGGCCAGCACCAGACGCTTCAAAGAAGGTTCAACTGCCGTTGGACACATACAGAATCACCTACCTCTGTGAAAAATAAACCCCTCCTAATCCTCAACACTTAGACAGTGGCTTACCTTCTGAAGTGTGAGGCTTTATATTCCTTAAATATCTCTCACATTCCACAATTTGTTGTTATATAAGTCCATATATCCCTGCTTCCCATAAAAGTTCCCAATATCTATTCGAACATTATGATGATCCTGGCATCAGTGATATCTTGTAGCTATCGGTTTTACAGTCTAACTATGAACTAATCAAGCGAAGATTTTCAGCATTTTGAATTTGCTGCTTTTCAGTGGAACAGCATTGTCCCTCAATCTTGCAACTGAAGATCCTCCAGGCTAGGCTGTTGGTAGTCTGTCACATGCCCCCTATTCATCCCGTCTTTATGGTAAACAACCACTGCCTTTCCTACCTCTTCCTCTAGTAGGTGTGGCAATCTCATCTGCTTCAAGGTCTTCTCAGCCAAAGAGTCAACCAGTGTTCTTTTTAATCCAAATGTCCTTTGAAGACAATGAGAGTTTAGGGTTTGCAAATGACTCAGAATTGAATCTTAGCTGAATGTTTTGGCAGCGGCAAGCACGGCGCTATGCTGAGATGAAGAGCAAGGAAGGAAGGTGACCTCCTGGCTCCTAGGCAAGAGCAATCAGGTATGGATACAGGTGACTCATTTGTTCTTTTGCATTAAGTATACAATGGGGTGAGCCTCTTTCCCTTGAAGCTAATGGCAAAAGCCCCACTGACTTTGAGAGAGGCATGACTGAGATGTGTGGTTACTTTCTGCTGGGTGAGGTCTCTGATATTACAAAAAAGCATCAAAGTTCCTTTGCCCAAAACTTCAGTCAAATGCAACCAAAAATTATTAGGGAGAAGGGGAGAAGATGGAATAGAAAAAGAGGATGGTTTTGGCTGGCATTCCAGAAAAGTTCAAAAAACTCAGTTTCAAAGTAGAGGCAGAAAAAAGAGCTGAAACAGGGTTGAAATTTTAGCTGGATCAAAACTAAAAAGGGAGAAGAAGGGAGAAGACTAGAGCCTGGAACAGCAACAGCAATATTAAAGCATCACCTGAAAGCGCATTATTGCAGTATTTTTCCAGCCAGGTTAGAATCAAGATGAACATGAGCTTGCAAAAATGCCTTCTCTGTTTTTTTTTTTGTTTGTTTGTTTGTTTTTAACTTTTGGCATGGGTTTTCAGACAGTCATATAGGTAAGACAGGGCAACCAAGGGCAGCAGGAGTTGAGCCCGCTTACATCAAAGCAGGCTTTGGCTTTGGCTACGGCTACCTATGCAAACTGAACCTTCAAAGGTTCTGATGTTCCCCTATTGTTTAGTTTGAATCTTGTCTAAGCTTGCTCAAGAGAACCCACATTCAGAAGTATGGGAGAAGGGAAAAAGAACACACATTTTCCAAACTGTGATTTCAAACAAAACAAGAAAAATGTAAATCTACATGCTGTAGGGTAATACTGGTAAGCGTGGCTAGCTATTGTTGCTCCATGCTTTTCAATTTCCATATATTAGCATTCATTGCTGACATTATTAAATCCAAAGTTATTTGGATGCTTTGATCAGCAAATTGAATCTTGAGTCTATATATGATGCACCTATATTCACATAAAGTTTACAAAACTATTATATTTCCCTATTCTAACTCTTCCCCCCACATGCTGTGAGTTTCCATATATCCCACAGCCATACATTCCAAACACACACTATTTTATTTAGTCATATATTCAAGAATTTAGATAAAAAGAAAAGCAATAGAAAATGTTTGGCAATCTCTATATAAACAGTTTCTATACATTTAGGTTGAATCATCCAGTAAACTCTCATCTTGATATGCCTGTGACAGATAAAACTTTCATCATGATTATGCCCTCTTGTCTTGGAGGTCAGGATGCAGGGGGATCCATACTGCAAACTCTTACACTCTTTACATTTATCACAAAAATTAACATCACATTAAATACAAGCAGGTCAGATTTTGGCACTGATTTTCCACTCGGCACAAATAACCCCACTCTCCATTGTGAATAAGGGAGAAACAACAGCAGTGGCAACCACAACAAAAGAGTGGATTGTGTGTTCCCTACACAAAACAGAAAGCTGTGCCTATTCAAGAAATCTTGGCCATTTGTCAGAAATTAGAGAGCTGACGTTGGAGCCCAATATTAGCTCCAGCCAAAGTAGTGGTGAACTACCTTGCATTTGGAATCATCCCTATTAACTAGAAAATAATCTCTATTGTAGCACATATCATACAGTCCTCACGCTAACTCAGAAACACAGAGCTACTTTCTTAAAAAAAAAAAAAAAGTAAATAAAAAAAGGCCACAGTAACTGAAAATAGATTCACTGGGAGCGGTTTGTCTGTCATTTGCCCTTTTTCTCTTTTATTTATGTTATTTTTTAAGTTGAGGAATTAAGTAAAAACACTGATGGAAAAACTACTCTTGCAATGCATCCAGTGTAATGATTTGTTATGAAACTGCTTTAAAACAGAGAATTGCTTTTGAAACGGCCATAAGAATCAAATACAGCCTATGTATTCACTACAGGAATCAGATTCCTGTTTTATCCCTTTCAATTGCAGTGGGAGATGTGGACGAGAGGTGCAGAATAAGGAAACTCCTCAAGACTCTGCTGATGGGGCTTTGCAGCGGCTTCCAGCAGCGCGCACTGGTATTCCTTTAAAGCTGGCGAGCGATGCCAGTTGCAGCCTGTTGACTGCTGGATGAATATATATAGTGCAAATAATGCTGCTCCTGAATCAGTTTTTGCCCAACTCCCACATAAACTTTCCATGGGAAAATCTCATAATGCCTGTATAAGTGATTTTATGAATCTAGCTTTCAGCTTTTGATAGAAGATTTCTTACCCTACTGGCATTGATTCTTTATTGCATGATGTGGTAGTGCCAAAAGCCTTCACATTAGCCTCGACCATACAGACATCGGAAATTTAATTTAAACCTTGGTAATTTGCCAAGATCATAAAACACATACAAAAAATTGATTTTTCTGAGAGCTAAATATGTAATTTCCACAAATGCAAGGACAACACGGGTTGCAGAATCCACACACTGCAATATATAGACGGACGCTGTAACTACTGCTAGTCAATACTGACAGGAGGTGAGTGGAAATCTGCAGTCCACAGAGAATAAACAAAAGTGGACAGTAGTTTTTCCCCACTGAAGCTGCATTTTCAAACAAGCTGGACATTAACTATAACTCTTTTCCATTAATAACACATCTATATGTTCCTTTAGAAAAAAAATCTAGGAGATTTTTTCTAAAAAAATTTAAATAGAGGTATAACCACAGATTACGCCAATACTTCACTCTCAGAATTCCCCTATGCACAAGTGAGCCTTACCGCATAGTTCCTGTCTTCCTCCTCAGAGCTGCCGTCTTGCCACCTCAATGCCCAATCTGGTACCTCACCAGTTTTAAGAAGTATCCAGCAATGATGTAGGGCTGATTTGTTGCACTGAGATACATCCCACAAAAAACAGAAAGCTTTTGCTGTGTTTTCACTTATAAAGAAAGCAACTTATTAAAGCAACTTCTGGGTTCACTGGCATCTCTTGAGTCTAAAAAAAGTCCCAAAATTATTTGCAGAGGCTACAACAGCACCTTCTTTGAAGTAATGTTGCAACTTGTGTAAAGGAATTTGGGATGTACCTGAGATCTGAAGGTGCGGGCTACAAATTAACACAGCCAATTAGGTGGAGAAGCTGAGAGTCCAACACAGATGGGGCATGATAACCACAACTGAATAAAAGGACTGGCAAAAGCAAGCCAGTTGGCTGAGCATAGCTTGTGTCATCCTGCTCAGCGAGCTGTGGGCCAATCAATAATCTGTTGCTGTTTGCTTTCTCCATGCCAATCAGTTCAAGCTAGGGCTGCTTCTAATTTTCCAATCTAGGAACAGCTTCAGAACAACCCCAATTGTTATTTAAAACAACCCAAGAGATAAATGTTTCATCTACACATCAGTGTGCAGATTCTTCCCAAAATGGGACTAGTCAAGAGTAAGTAATTACTCCTGTAATAGTTTGATCTGATAAACCACAAGACATAAGGCTGGAAAAGTGATCTTTGTATCATTAGCAATCAGGAGAGAATCCAGCTTCTAAAATTGCTTGATTAACTGATACAGGACCTGAAAACTGTGAAATTGCTGCAGAGAATGTTTCACAATAGTTATAGTCATTTTTTAGGGATTAGCATTAGCTATAAATTTCTTATCCCTTGAAATCTAGTACAACTCGATTTATGCTACAAAGATGCCTTGCTTTACAAGAAGACAGAGATGAAATCAGAGTCAATTAAATTTAAGCATCTCCTAAACAATTCTTTTGTTAAGCAGTATGTATTGAGAGAATACATGAGAGGAATTGGAAATGATCTTCATAACTTGTCCGAGGCTTCTCTTCTTCTGAGTAATGAGAACAGCCCAAGATCATGCTGATAAAAAATCCTAATGTCGTAAGACATTCATATAACCATTTATATGTAGATAACAAGATGAGTGAATAGATGCATATATGACACAAAGAACAGAGACTACAATAACCAAAAAGTCGCGTTATTTGTGAGTTTGCGTTATTTGTATACTTGGGTCTTCTCCAGCATCAGAATCTACTGTTCAAACCAAAAATAGGATTGAGTTTTTCTTTTTTTTTAAAAAAAAAATCCTTTTATATTCTTGAACCCCACAGTCTCTTGACAGGCCTTGGTCCATTAACAAACAAACAAACAAAAAATTACTCTTTATGACTCTCCAACCTAAAGCATCATTTTACTTTCCCATCTTATCGCACCTTCAAGTTGTTGCAGCTCTGGGTCTCCTTCGAATCTGAAACAACGACGTCCAATGCCTACGCTCATGACACTCAGTCTTCATACACGTTCAGCAGAAGCTACATACTGCTCCCATTATGCCTGCTCACAAGATGGCATGCTTGATTCACTTCAGTCCCTGAATTATGGCTGTATTACGCTCACAGCATTAAGGATAATTAAAGGTTAGGCACCAACCTGGTAGTGCCGTCACTGAACAAAAAGGACTCCACAAAAATGATGCCACTTCCTATTCTGCAGGTTTGCTTACAAAGTCACAACTGCAATGCAGTGTACAGATAGAGCAGCCAGCTTTAATTTCCTGAGCTGAGCTGCTGGAAGCATTGATGGCCTAGAAGCTACAAATCGCAGAAGAAAAAACGTGGCTGGTTTAGCCCAAACTGAACTTTGCTTACCTAGAACAGTACTGACACCTGAGATAGTTAAAGAGTAGTTGTGTAATCTTACAGTATGCTGTAATCTAGGCAACGTACACACACTTGATGATTAGTCTGTAAAATTGCTAAAAATTACCATCTCCCTTGCTTCTTTCTAACAGCTTGACATATCAAAGCCTAATGTCTCATTATGTTTCAATTTGAATCATGACTCTTAATCACTGGAAGCACAGGAAGAGAATGAGATATAAGATTTGAAGAAATTTGAGGATGCATTAAAGATAGACTGGACTTTAGAAACTTCCTGAAAAAATTAAAATAAATAACAAAAACATGCAACAGGTGTTCATATAAAACCCTGAGAAACAGCAAGTCTACAGTGGGTAATGGAATAAAAAGATTAAATGCCACAGAACCAGTGGTTCACTTGCCCTGAGAATTGAACAGATAGAGTTTCAAGACTTCTTTGGATTTTGATAGTTCTTTAAAGAAATAACCTTTTGTTTCCTTTTTTTCCTTTTCTTAAAGACAGATGTGGACAATAGAAAAATAGGAAGAAGTTTGGCACGCGTTGATTTTGCTCACATTCACTGTAAAAGCTGTGACAGAAAAAAAAAAAGGTATGACTTGGTTTTAGCTAAAGCAAGAATGCACAAAGTCTAGGACTTTTATTCCTGTGGCAAGTACACACATTTAACTGTACACACAGGCCCCGAGAGTCAGCCTGTGTCCTTTATGACACGTAACCAGCTATTAATAAGTTCCTAAAAATCTTTACTTTCTGCCATGAATTCACAGCCCCACAAATTCAGTTCTTGAATGGGGCAAGAAGGAAGTTTGTCTCAGGCTGTCCTGGAGCTGGCATGTGAGCACTGTAACTGCGATTCAAGAAGTGAGGAAATGTCAATGGTTTAGACGTCAAGACGAGACGAAAGGAAGACCATTGTGCAAGCTCGCAGCGCCAGAGCAACACTCTGCAAGCTGGAAGCCAACTCACAAGAAAGCCCTAGACAGGAGACTCTCTTCACTGTCAGCTGAACTGCTTCCTGTAATTATAAATATTCAAGGATTAAAGTGAGAAAATGATTAAAATGCACTGATAGAAAATGAATTCTCAAATGAATACTCAACAATTAAGCAACAGTGCCTATCGGCACACGATATTGCAGCAACGCTGCGCTCCTGAAGCGGAGCGTCTGGCATTTGTTTGGTTTTCTACCTGAGGAAAATCGAGGGTACATCTGAACTGTGGGACACGAGACGATTTCCTGGCTCCCAGACCAAAATGCGCATGCTGGCAATATCCTGACTACATGTCATAAAATCTGGTTCGGCACCATTTTCCCTCATGCTTCAGACGCCACCAGTAGAAATACCAGTGAAGAGACAGGCGGGAGCACCGTGGGCACCTCCAAGCAGATCAGGGTTGCGGTGCCTGACCTGCAATAGCTCCTGCTGGCCTGTGCTTCCTATAAGCATTCTACATTTCAGCAATATTAAAGAGAAGTTTTGTGCTCTGTTTTATAAAGCCATTTTTCTCATTATTAGTCCTTTTTTTTTTTTTCTTAAATAAACATGAGATTATTAAAAGAAGAGCAGTCCTATGGCTAGATGGCAGGAAAGCTGCACCACACGTCAGCCACTCCCAGGCCAACAGAGCCGTATCACGGCTATGTTTATACTGCTTTTCTAACGTTCACCAAGACGTGAGGCCTGGTCTTGAGGCCAGCTGACAAGGCAAAGACTAAAATTTTACTACTATATTCCCAAGACACTTCTTTCCATTTGAACTAGTCCATCATGGCCTAAAGCTTCATTTCAAACAGCTGCATCCTGGATGATCCAACAAGACAAATACTCAAGTGAGTTTATGCAGAAAGTACTAAGGAAACTGGATGACGACAAAGCTTTGCGTTATCTTCAAAAAACAAGTATTGAGGTAGCATACATAAAACTACTTTAAGTTGCATTGTGATTTGGGATGAAAATTAATACAAAAGAGTGCATGCTCTGGAGTAACAGTCTGTGGGACTTTATCAACTAGAAGTGATATATTAAAAAAAAAAAAAAAAAAAAGCATAGTAGTTGATTACAGCTATAAAACACACAGAAAAAGGCCTTATGATGTGCCAGGCAAATATTTTAGCAGAAATGGGTATGCATTAATGTCATTGTGTATGTCCCTGATGACACTGCACTAAGAACTATTTATAATGTTCAGAAAAGATTAATTTTAACTGAAATGAATGAAGATAAGGAAGATAGGACTGTCCTCTATATGAATATGCCAAGTGCAGCTCCTTTAGGCTAGCAACACAATTGCTAGCAGCAGGTAAACAGTAGGAAGGGAAGAGCTTAGGATCATGTTGGAGTAAGAACAAATAGACTAGCCATGATTAAATTTGGGCTGAAAATGAGAACAGGGGTTTTAACTGACAAAGAAGTGAGGTTATGAAATCTTAAAATGACAAGTCTATCCCCCTACTCCAGAAGAAATACAAGACGCAGAATGTCTGTTCCTTGGACAGAAGGAAGCAGTTGTAACATTTGCAGTATCACACTGAAAGCTTTTTCAAAAAAGAGGCACTTCTAGACTTGTTAACTAACTGTCTGACTGATATAGAAGAGTCCAATCATTTATAGGTGAGACTATGACATAGTTTGCACAGGCTTTGAACATTTCTTTCTATATTTTTAAGGCAATTTAGCCATGAGGAAGGCAATGAGAAGGCAACTCTTTGGTCCTCTACTTAGATGCACAAAAGATGTATCATGAACTGTAGTAATCCAGGGTTCCCTATCCTGTTCTGCCAGGACATCCTAACCAGAGCTACATTTAACAATGAAAAAATAGGTAAAGTAAATGTAAAATCAGTAACTTATGTACAGATCCTGAGTGTGACAGACAGAGATGCAAATACATTTAGAGAGAGTACAGGCAGCTTCAGACTACTTTCCCATTCCAAAGACCACCAAAAGTTGGTCACCAAAAAAACAAACTGCTGTTTGCCAAAGACAAAGAGATTGCAACCTCTTTGAATGCTGCAGTTTTCAACTGAATTTAATCTATTTGGATGAGATCGAGTACATAAAAGGGGATGTCTACTGCTTATCCTACTGAAGGAAACAGAAACTTTTGATCTGATTTCAATGGGGACAGATATTCCACCTGTCTGCCTACTAACTCTTTGAGCTATCCCACTTTATTACCCTGTTTTAACACCCCTGTTTGCACTATAACACAGAATACAAAAACAAAGATGGTAACAGATGTTAAGCAGCAAAGCCATATGTGGTCAAACTGACCAGCAAAATCCCTACAATTCTTAAAAAGTTTTTCAAGGGTTCACTTGGATTTGACCGATCTTCACACATTATTTTGGTTTAACTGGGTAAACACCATGCCATTTGCTGCTGTAACTTTCATTCTTTCATGGTAACATGATGTATCACTATTGCTCTTTTTCTTTCTGCTACACTGAAATCCATTTAATATGTATTTATTTATGATACATACTGATCGCTATAACCAGCGCTTTTAGATAATCCACAGTTTGGCAGGCCTTTCTGGCATCTCATTTCTGTCTGACATATCATATGAAGCTTCTCTCTTTTTTTTTTTTTTCTGGTAACATGTTGGCGTTTTTGCTGCTGCTTGTGAAAAATGCTGAGATTCAAGACTGCACTCACGAAGTAGCTACAGCACAAACAAGACGGCAGCCCTGAGAAAGTTAAAAGGAAAGCTAGGTGACATTGCTGCAGCAGAGTTGTTCGGGAGTCCTGTAACGGCTGCTGCGGGCATATCCGCCTGCAGCAGAACTGGGGCTGGGGGTGCGATTTCACAAGGGGCTCAAGCTGTGTTGCTACTGCCCTTTGCTTCACCCAGAGCCAGATCTTCCCAGCCGGCAGCAGCGCTCCTGAGCTGGCTAACGCGGTGCCACACACCGCAGGATGGCTACCAGCAAGCAGGGTCGGACTGGCCCCTTTGGTGGTGGCCTCAACTCCCTCAGTTCTCCTCTGCGGAGCGGTCTCCAGCACCTTTTCTCCAGCTCACGTCCCTAATGTGCCTTTGTAAAAACTCTGCAACAGTCCCAGGCAGCCCTGCAGCTGAGCCCCTGGAGGCTAATTAGGTCTAGGTAAATCACACAAGCGTCACATACCTGAAAACCCTATAGCAGAGTCCAAATCTAATCGTTATCTGCTCCTCACCCCACCAACACTATCCCGTTCACCTTGCTGAAGGTGCTCAGCTAGTGGCTGGGAGAAGGCTGCATGCAGTGCAAACGCTCCTGTCCACTTCTACAGTGGGACTCCTCCCAGTCTTCAGCTCTTCTTGGCACTGTGTAGGTAGAAAGTCAAATGGACAGGAAAGACGGAGAAAGGTGAAAGAAAAATCATCAAATAGTGTTAGGGAATGAAAGTAAGTCGTAACATAAAGGAGGAAGTGGTTAAAAAGACTTACCAAGAAAAAAAAAAAGGACGAAAGAAAGATTTCAGTAGAAAATGTTCTCTTATCAGCCAGAAAATGGAAGTGCTGTTTTCAGAAAAATAAAATCATTATTGCAAGCAAACTGATTCATTAAATAACAGGCAGGGGAGGATTTTAATGCCTCCCTCGTCATTAAAATGCTTTGAAACTATATTTCTATAAAATATGCTAATGATATACAGCTTTTGTATTACACAGCAGAAGCTATATTTCTAGGTGGAATTTGGTGGGCTGTTACATGGGAGTCCAGACTAGAAAAGCAGTATTAGTTCACATTGACTTTAAACATATTTAAAATGCAAACAGAAACTGGCCATATCAGACAGAAGCTAGATGTGTAAAGGTGCTGAACTGGTCCATGGCGAGTGATACATTCCTCTTCCACCAGGAAACCTAGCTTTACAAGTGAGCACAACAGAAGTCTGCTGTGGGTTGGTTTTCTCCAAAAAGAAAAGCTCACTTGAATGCTGAAGGTCTAAACAGTAAATTTTTTTCTTCATCCCCACATCTGGATGCTACTAATAAGGAACACCACTATTAGAAGTTACATATCTGTTTATGTCTACCTCTATACCAGATAGATCAAGGAGTTTGATTTCAATGAAATTAAATTCTGGCACATTTTGACCCAATTTACATAAGTCCCTATTAAAAATAGCAAAATGCAGGCTCCAGAACCCAGGGGAATTGCCACAATCAAATTTCCACATGATTTATCAGCTTCATTGTCACAGTGACTAACTTGGTGCATTTTTTTTGGTTGGTTCACTATGCAAGCTGTCAGGACAAGTCACTCTATCAAATACAAATGTAATACTATTTTTATAGCTTATCTCTTTTGCCCTGGGTTACATCAGTAAGTCATCTCCCTCTGTCAACTTGACAAGATTCTTTTTGGTGTTGACCTTAAAAGGACACAGCAGTGACAACTATTCTTTTTTTCTTCTTTTAATAGTTCTCAGCTGAATAATTGTTTTTTGTACTCCAGGGTCTTGATTTTGTACTGTCTTTCCCCTTTGGTAGCCACTCAGGCCTGTGCAGAGCGAGCATAAAGCTACACTAACGCAGTCTGATGGTATCTTACAAGCTTTATTGCAACAGGCGCTGGAGAAGTCAGAGGTAGATTTTACTCAGGCAAAACAATGATTAATTGCAAGAAGTCTTCTAGATTCAGGCTTACTTTCTTAATGTTCTCCAATTAATGAATACGTTAACCTCAACACATACATCCTTATTTCCATAGCCTTTGCTCAAGATACGAAGGACTCCAGGCTGAACTCATTCCCCCCCCAGCATTTGCACTCATGTTACATAAACAACTTTATGCGACTCTTTGCAGGTTCCAGAATTTGAAAATCAGGATCATAAATCTGTTCAGGATTTCAGAATGAGGAAAGAAGACGATACTATCAGCATGTCTTAATACAATACCCCAACTAGGGAATATTTGGAAAATGCAGTAACTTTTATATAATCTGAAAATAACACTTACCATTTCTGCCTCACATCATCCACTAAATGCAATGCATTATTGATTTAATGAAATAATACAATTTTGTGCCAACTCCCTCAAAAAGCGAAGAGGAACAAGTACACAGCATATTTTAAATTTATTGCACTATTTGTAGTGATGGTTACTTACACAGACATAGATTTTAATCAAAGCAATTTAAAAATCACCAGTTTTAATCATTATTTAAATTGGCACGCCAAAGACTTCAACATACAAATACAATGAGTTTAGGAGAAATTGTTTATGTTTTAGTTGTATTTCTGAAAAGTGACAACCCAGGCAATAATTATTAAAAGATGTTGATCTGTAACTAAACACAGTTGTTTTACCAAAAGAAGGAGTCTTCCTTCGGATAGTAGGTTGTACACATCATATCTATACACACTTAATTAAGCAGTTATATAGCTCAACATAATCTTTTGTATTTACACATGTTTTTATGTTGATACATATTACAGTTCTCATTCCATGTTTTCTATTTACTAGGTAATAAGTTTTCTTTATGGTTTAGGAAAGCTGGAATTAAATTAAAAATCATTAAAAACCTCTTTAAAGTATTGCTCATCAGTTCAATACTGCCTGAGGTATGCAAGAAAAAAAAAAGACGTTTACAAAACCTGTTTTGCATTTAAAACTAATTTAAACAAAGAATTACACAAGTGATTTGTTCCCTGATCCAATTGTTTTGGCTTATCACGTATTCCAGAAGTAATAGATTTCATCCTCTCACACTTTATTTTCATCCATAGATTGGAAATGGAAAACAATCTTTCTTTTACATTTTTTCCAAATCCTGGCCATCTTTTTTTTTTTTTTTTTTTAAGAGTCTCTGAGAGGAATGTAAAATGGAGAAGATAGTGTCACTGCACCAGCAGAGGTAGCCTCTGGCAAAAGCCAGTTTAATCACTTCCACAAACTGGTTCCAGGTGTTTAGGTAGCCATTTCCACCAGGACTGTAGTGTGACTTGACTTAAAACTTTGGCAGCAGATAAGTAAATAAACACAATTAAACACTACATCAAGTTGTGTAGATTTAGACCTTAATATAGGCCATCAGAATCTTAAAGTGTTATTTTTAAAAGGTAAATATTTTTAAAGTATTTTCTTTTAAATCTAGGGTTTTTTTCTATTTTTGAAAAGGATTTCTGATTTTTTGAGCATTAATTATTATGCACCTCTTTTATTCACATTAGATTGGTTAGGAGTCCAGTGACTGTTTTAATATATACTGCAGTAGTTTTATGTAACATCTTTGGGGATGGAAAACATGCTTTAATATGCTTTACATTAAAAATCAAACCACATACATGATGCTACCAGTTTTTCTATGCTCATGCAAGTATCTGCAACATCAGGCTACATGATGATCACAGAAGAGAAAAACCTAACTGGCAGAAGTCTCAATGGGCTTAAACCAGACAAAAAAAAAAAAGTGTACTTAATTTATGAGCTGAAAGTCTGTCTGCAGTTTGGCACATACAGCACATCACACCATGTAATTTTATAAAAATCAAATAACTTTGCAAATCACTTCAAATATTTCCTTTCTCATTGGTTTTAATCATGTTTGAAAGGAGAGAAAAAAAAATAACAGGATGAAATGAAAGCAAAACAAAATGATCTAGGACCATAATTCTCTTGAATGAACGTTCCTAAGTTTTTGGATCATGGACCACTGTCAAACTTCAAATGTAACAGGGAGCCACTGTGCTGCCTTCACAACAAACTTTTAATTAAAATCCCTAAATGGATGATATGATACTGCAGATCAGTATCATACCCTGATCATATGTGTGTGCAGACCACAATTTGGAAACAAATAAATAAAAGGATTAATATTGCAGAGGGAATGCTAGTGCCTGCGCTTCTTGGAATACCCACTGTGCACACTGAGACACTGCAAAGTATCTGAACATTCAAATACCTTAAAGCCTCCGTTTGAGGAGTTTTTAATAGCAGAAGTGAAAAATATTGGTTTGAGACATGGAGACTTTTTTTATGAAATACTGTTTCTCACAGACTAGTCCAAGATGATCGTATGATGAAATATCAGACTTTACACTGACATCTCACCCCCAGTCTAGGGTTTGTTTGTTTTTTTTCTCCCAAATAAATTGACCAGTCTAATAGAGTACGTGTAAGGTGAGGTCAATAAAAGTGACTCCCAAAGGTGTCCTAGAAAGGAGAGCAAGAGAGCATACCAAGAAGAGCAGTTCTACTTGCTTCACATGAGACTTATCATAGGAGAAGGAGGAATTAGAATCTTCTTCTTTATTGCAATTAAAAAACATATACCTAACAAGACCTTCAGAAAGAGAAGGTCAAGGGAAAAAACATTTTACCTTATTCATTGTAAAGGCTTTATCTAAGTTTATGTAGGGAGGAAAAAAAAAAAGAAAAAACAACTGCACTCAGGCTGCAGCCGGGACAGCAGTGACTGATATTTTCTCTGCAGCAATAGCCCCGCTTGACTGACAGAACGGGCGAGAGGAGAATCGTTAATCCGCACGTTCTGGGAACTGGGCACACGGAGAGGGAACAACTGCTTTCCGCAACACTTCCTGCGATAAGGCAGCCCGCTCGGGCGCGCGCACCCACACACACGCGCGCACACGGGGGGCACGGGAGGGCTCCCGGCAGGAGGCCGCGGCCCCGGCAGGCTCGGAGCCGCCAAAGCAGCGCGGGACCCGCTTCGTGCTCCGGCTTACGCGGCGCCAGCCCGCTGAAGCAACCGCAGCCGCGGTCGGTCTTTAATGCTCATTCATGAAACGGACTCGGAACTTAAATGCTGGACAAAGGAGGCCTGATGGGTATATCGCGGTTGCTTTTTTTTTTTTTTTTCCCCCAGGGCAATCCAGGCAAAACTTGCTCTGCTCAGTGTCTTTCACACAACACAGTATCCCCCCCCTTCCCCTTCCCAAGGCACCACTAAGTTTTAAAAGCCTCGCAAAAGAGTGTAAATAAGCTTGGAGAGACAGAACTACAAGCACCAACTCTGACACGTCCCCATATCATCCGATAACTTCCCCTTACATGCACAGCACAATACGAGTTTGCTGATCACAGCTTTTCCACTGTAACAGAGCCAAGTGCAAGCAATTACTTACACTTATGTAGACTTTTATAAGAGATAAGTTATCTGTATTGAAAAGGCACAAGCTGGGGGGGGGGGTCCTCTTTTTTTTTTTCTTTTTTCATTACTAAACTGGTTAAAAAATACAAAAGGGTTTCTGTGCCGGGCACTGATTCACCCAATCCTCTGCAGAGCAGCCAAGAGAGGGAAGCAGGCAGCCCCCTCGCCCCGCTGATGAGCGCTGAAGAATGTGTAACGCAGGCATAACGCAGCTCATCCCGCTTCAAGAGCACGTAACCAGCTGAGGTGGATACCGGCCACCTATAAACCAACCCCCTTTCGAAGCTCTGAAACTGGGCAGGGGGAGGCCGAAGTTAACGCTGGAAAAGGGTGTGCGTGGTGTCCTGCCCAGCCGCTCCGCGGGGGCAGGCGACGCGCAGGCTCCCCAAACACGTACGGCGCGCAGCCCTGCAGCCGCTCCCTCTAACGCGCCCGGCAGCCCCTTGGGCCAGGGCACGTCCCGTCAGGAGACGCTCCAGCCAGACCCAAACCACTCGGAGCAAGGTAAAACAAGACGCGCTGGGCCTGGCTGCCGCCACTGGCCGGCCCCGGTAGCCAAGATAAAGGCAGGAGCAATCTACCCATTTTTTATGCAAATCAGCCGCCGCCCTGGGGCGCTTAGCAGGGCGCCAAGGCATCGGGGATGCCCCTGCTCTCCAGCTTTGTTTCCACATGCGCTGGAAGCTGATGAGTGCTAGTTATGTTTTGCTTCCCACCACTTAAAGGATGCAGCACAGATATAGGAAGCAGGAAAACCGATGTTTCAGTAGCATTCGTAGACCAGATGGCAACTGCCAGCATCTTTAGCAATAGCCAGCACTTCTACCAGTGTCGTGACCAGCACGTTTTTCACTGAGTCTAAATTTCATTGAGTCAATTCCTTCTAAAATTGATGTTAATTATTACTCAGGGCCAGCAACCCTGAGCAAAAAGAGGATATGCTACATTTTGGACACACCAATTCTACCGAGTTTCATTGCAATGCATCTCCACATTCACTTTTAACCAAAACTGTACTTCCTTACATATTTGTGGGAAAGGATTTCTGCATAAAAGCTCTAAAAGTATTTATAAAACAGGGGCATTTTACATGCTGTATAAGCATTACATGACATCAAATAGAAGAGGACTTCTATTGTTTTAGCATGAACTCACAAACATGTTTAAAGCAGATATTAAAAGCATGATTCACTGTAGTAAAAAAAAAGGCAACAACTATTTAAAGCAGTCCAAATACAGGAACACTTGGGGGTGGGGAGGTGACCACACAGTGCACCTAACCCCCTCAACACAAACTCCCCTAATTGTAGTAGTAGCAGTAGTAGCAGCAGAAGTAGTAGTAGTAGTAGTAGTAGTAGTAGTAGTAGTAGTAGTAATACATGAGGGCACATACTTATACTTTACCCAAAAGTACAGCAGAATGTTTAACAAGATTATGTCTCGCTTTCAGTTTCACTCAGCACTGAAACAGTCAGCTTTGAGAGCGGTGTTAAAGAGGTGTGGGGCATTACTTAGAATTACAGAAAGTACATCAGCACGTTAAAGAAAGAAGAAACAGACAGTATCATAATCTATACAGGGGAATGATGGCTAAAACAGAAGTTAAGAATCTAATATACTGCTTAGCAAATCCTCTCCTCCCCAAATGCACGTACATACATAGTAACAGGAGCTCTGAATACTTACTAAATTTATGTAGAGGAATAAGTGGGTATCTGTTGGGTGACTTACAAAGCCAGAGGAAAAAGTAGGAGCAAATTTTTCTTGTTAGCCTCGGATCACATAGACTGCATTTCCCTCACTCACTTCCTCCTCTTTTCATTGCACTTCAGGATTCAATTTGAAGACGACAGCCTTAGCATATTCATCTTAGAAATCCAAAACATCGCAGAGAGACCACACTGCAGCAACAGCTGAATCTGCTTCGCATGCATTGACGTACCTCCCCAGTGTTTGAAAGAAATTCAAGCTCCAGTCAAGCCACAAGAGACATGTTGCCTGAATGTACCTTGATGGTATTGTTTATGAAGAAGATGATTTACACACTAGTAATGATTTAAGCAGCTACTTTGCATACATTACAGAGAGAACCTGCAACATGTGACCTGCTTCACAGAGCAGGATTATACCTCTGTTCTTGTTGTGTCATGTGCAACCACATTATTTAGTAGTTAAAGAATAAGTGAGCACTCTGGTATTCCACTGCCCTTGTCGTACCCGCAGCGCGAGAGTTTCGGCATGCCTCTGAAACCAAAGCTTAGCCTCCTAACTTCTAAAGATAGACAGTTAAATAAATGATACAATTGTCAAAGGGGCTCAGTCAAACCTACCACATGGTTCTGCCCACTCAGGATTGCGCTGTATGCTGGCAGTCTTTCCGGGATAGGAAATCTTCCATGGTGTTAATAAATGTGCAACAATGACCATATTCTTAGGGGCCGCTCCAATACAAACTTTCATTAGCACTTACACAGCCTTTTGCAAAGCACTGAGAATGTATGCACGATCATCATTGGTTAGGAATAAACAGTAAAGACTTTAAATCATTTTTTGTGACGCTGTGTAAAAAAAAAAAAAGTCAAAAGCTTTTCAAAAAATGGAAGCTAACATCCTGAGAGTGCAAAACACTTGCGTTCATAGCCTGTCAATGTTCCTTCGTAATTCTGAGCTGTTTTCATTGATCTATACACTTCTTATGCACAACTTCATTACTGCTTTGATAATTACAAGATAATTAAATACAAGACAGAGCATGTATCATGCTGTGGAGTCATTTAGTGAGTGAACTGTTGTGCTGAAAGTGGAATTCTTGCTATCGCTCATGGCGTGGTGATACACCAGTAATAAACCCAACAGGAACTCTTTGGGGGCTGCTCCAATAGTCTACCAGAGCCACAAAGGGCAGTAACGAAATCTAAGGTTCAGAATTAAATGAGAGTCCCACTGCACAGGCCTTCAGACTTAGCAAACACAGAAAACAGGAACATATCTGCATGTAGGTTTAGCTGAACATTCACTGCACAGCACTTGCCCTATAATATGTAAGAAAATAGTCAACATCCAAAAATTTTTGATTTAAAACAAGGCACTAACACTGGCGGGTGGAGGAGGAGGTATCTTAGCAGCAACAGGAATCAAGACACCAAAGCTCTGTTTCCACCTTTGCCGCTGGCTTGCTGCAACATTGCAGAAATCATTTAGATTCACCATGCCTTGGCTCACCCATCAGTACAATGGATATAAGACTTCATCCTGTCCTTAAGAGTTAAATAGTATTCGTAAAATACTCTGGGAAACTTGATTAAAATGCACTACTGCTTTGTGAAAGAGAGAGAGAGCGAGCAAGCTGGGTTTTGAAGGTGGAAAGCACTACCTGATGTGTGAAAAAGGAAAACAAGCATTCTGAAAGGTAAGTATGTGCTTGACCTATGCACACTTGTAGGTGGATCCCTTCTAGAATATTTACTTTTTTCTTTTTTGGGGGGTTATTATGTGTACATTGGGAAGAGAAAAGCAGTAAGGATGGATAATTAAAAAGCTTTTGAAAAGGCCTGGTGTTTTCACCAGAGGATCACAGTGGGCCATCTTCAAGAAGTCTGATGCAGAACTATGTATAATTACAAAAAAAAAATTATTTGTATGCTCCCCAAACCCCATTTTCATTAAGGAGAAAAAAAAAAAGACAGATCACTTTAAATATGAATGCTTTATGAATAAAGAAGATTTTTTTTAAATTGATGAGCATTCATTTTCCCATAGAGTCGCATAAAGTCTTAGCAGTTCACGTAAAATGTAATTATCAACGTTTTAAACCACATTTTCCCCTTGAAAATAAATAAATAAATAAGCATGCCAAAATCTTTTTTGTTCATTAAGAGCCAGATCCAGCAGAAAACATCTGCAGACTTCTAGACCAAGCAAGCCCTGGAAAGCCATGGGTACTGGCTGCACCTCGTGCCAACCCCCAAAATTTGGCTGGTTCGGAAAGATTTAAACAAAACAAAAAAAGCCCTGCAGCTTTACATGTCTGGGAATTGTGGAACTGCGTTAGGTTTATGAATAAAGAAGAGGGGTGAGAAAAAAAAAAGCTCTTTTAAAAAGGAGATCCCTGTCTGCTGTCCTGCGCCATGCCCCGCGCCAGCCCACGCTCCCGTGGCCTCCCCCGGAGCCGGAGAGCCGGGAGCAGCCGCCGTGGCCTGAGACCCAGCCTTGCCGCGCGCCGGCTGCTCCCGAAGGGACGGCGGCACTGATTCCTGCGTTTTCCCCCCAGTTTGGCGGCCGAGCAAGCACCGAGCTCCCCGCCACCAGCCGAAGCTCCCGAAGGCCGGGCAGCTGCGGCCGGTGAACCTCAAGGCACGTGGGCTGGCTGGGAGAACATCCCGCCTGGTCCCACCACGCCGGCGGGGCCGGCGGCGGCACAGGCACCGCTCGGGGCCAGCGCCGCCTCGACGACGGTGGCCAGGAGACTCGCTGCTCCCCTGCGAGCCCAGAGCCTGTCCCGAGCCGCGGCGAAGGATCGGGCCCTCAAAGCAGCCGTGGGTTTCCACCACATGCTTGAGCCGCTTCCAAGTCCCCGCTCTAGAAAAAGAGCCTCGGCTGAAGCGGGCATTCAGCGACGCAGATTTAGACTTTGGGCTACCCTGACTGTGTACCCACGAACACAGCAGGCGAATTTACAGCGCAGATGCCTTGCTCTTAGAGCAAGGTTAGGAAATAAGTCTAGGATCAGGGCCTTGTTACTGCGGCAGATGAAAATCAAAGAACCTGTTAGTGCAGTCGCCACGTTTTCAGGCTTTGGACGGAAACAACGGGTTGCTCGGACTAGCCTTTCGCTAAGCCCCCCTTTGGGAAAGCAAGGAAACCTTTCGCTGATTTAACTCTCATCTTCTCTTCTTCTCTCAGATGGTCAGACTACATTTTAAGTCAGGACCTAGCTCATCTGCAGCTAGCTGTGTGCAGGGCAAGGAATTTAAAGGCCCATACATATATTCAAACACTGAATAACAGTACCCTGATGAGCTCTACACAGAGGCGATCCCTACGTTTTGGTTTGCAGCGTTCATTTTTATGGACCCATACTAGCAAGAAACAACAGCTGCAGTATACTGCTTTGGTTAGCGAGACGGGATCCATGCAAAGATATGCGCTTAAGAGCGCACAGAGGGAACTCTGTATGACGACCATGTAACTGCAGACACTTTGCAGGTGTGTATTTACAATACTATTTATATAGTGCCCAAAGTGGATTACATTAATATACAGTGTACATGATTCACTATGTCCTTATTCCTTTATTCAGTAATGTGGACCCTAATATAAATAGTATCGCGAGAGCCTCTCCCACACAATACACAGACTTGTTAGTTTAGCTACGCACACAGAATCTCCAACTGCAATTAGAGATTTTTTTAAATTATAACAAGTTCTTAAAGTCAGAACTTTGTTTATGAGTTGAAATGAGCCAGCTGACATTAAAAAAAAAAAAAAATCAAACTAAGAAGCCAAGAGACTTGTATTTAAAATGTAGAATAGGTTGGATGTCTTAAACAAATAAAATTAATCTGAACACTCACTAAAATAAATCATGTATTTTAACAGTGCTAGATACAAATAATCATCATATTTATCATTACAACTTTATGTACCTGTTGGATTACTGCTTTCAAAGTCTTAAAAAATGTAGCAGCATCTTTGAATTAAAATGCATTTTCTTTATGCTAAATCTGTGAAGGTGCTCTTGTGGGAAACACTGCATTCTACATGAATTTTTTATTAAGAAAAAAAGCTTACATAACTTCAGAAAAAGCAACCAAATGGCAAAAATCTCAACTTTGTCCATTCATCCTTTGATTTTGTATTTGCTGTAAAGAAATTCTATGAAAATGTTGCCAGAAATAAAGTTAATCTACGTAAGGACTTTTTCATCTTTCCTTAAAACTGAGGAGTAAGTAGCCTGTAATTCTATCAACTCTGATGCACAGCTCACTATAAAGATGGGATCTTTGCCATTTTTTGCCCATCTGTAACACTTAAGGAGAAAAAGATTTGAAAGTAGCAAAAATGCCTTGAAACTCTAAATTCTGGCTAAGTAACATCTCAGTAAGACACCCAGATAATGTCTCACAAATTGAAACAACAGCAGGAGTAATGTCTGTAAACATAAAATTAAGAAGCCAATGTTTTCTATGCAATTAAAAAAGTGTTTTAAAAGGCATCTGTCAATTTTATAGTATGGCTCTGAAATCCATAAATAACTGAATCAATAAATAAATCCACCTTCTCCTAAAAAAAATGAATCCTGAGATAGCTCTAGAAAGTAAAAGTTGAAGAGCTTGTTGCTAGCAGTTAATGTGATAACCAGACTCTGAAGTCAGAAAGAGCAAAAGATCTCCCTTTCATTAAAAAGAAAAAAAAATCCTGAAAAGGTACACAATTAGTTAGCTTTGCAGTGATTAATTCAACAACTGCAAAGCCAAAAACAACTTCAGGCACTTAACCATGAAACTGTCAGTTCTCTTTGCTTGATGATAAAGCATCCAAAAAGTAAACATTAACTTCTGTGTTTTTTCTACATGTGTATTCCATCACGAAAAGATGATAACCAAAGAATTACTAAGCAAGCTCTGCGGAGGCTTTTTATACCTTATTCCCCACAACGCTGAGGTGAGATGCTCCCAAATTCCCTTCCTCTCCCTCACTGTCAGCTCTAATAAGGCAGTTCAGGCTGCACACTAAAGCTCGACAGAACAGACTGAAAACCATAAAGTCGCTTCCCAAGGAAACACAACACTCATCACAGCGAGCCAGCCCAGAGAGCGAGGGGACCCGCGCGCTAACCAGAGCCTTTCCATATCAAGCAGAAAGGAATCAGCAGCTCTCGCTCACACCAACTCCCAAGGAAGCAACTGGAAGCTCTGCCCAAGCGAGGAATGCAAGCACATACACTTCTTCATCTCTGCAGAAAGTATATTTTTAAATAAACTGCAAAATTTAAAAAAGAGAGACCAAATTTTAAAAGGGCAGGAAGCTGAAGACGCCAAATTAAACGAATAAACCAAACGCATCCATCTGAGCTGTGCATATTTAATTTGGGCACATCCTTCTTTCAGATAAGACACCCATGAGCATTTTGACTGCTGCTCATAAGCAAACGCGTCCCTGGTAAAATTACAGCGTGTGGGGAGGGTACGGGGCAACTGCAAATGGCTTTTGCTAGAAGTATGGCACCAGCAAATCTTTCAGGTGCCTCAGACTGGCACCCAACTTTGCTTCGTGCCATTCACCTCCCCGCGTCAGAGCTGCCTCACCGAAGCACAGCTGCACTCACCTCCTGGGCAGCAAAAAATAAGCAGTAAATCCTATTTAGAGAGCAGACACGTGCCCCTGCTATTCCCTCAATTTTACCTATCCCCCATCTCTCCCTTCCCGTCTCAAGCCCTCACTCTGTGAAATTGTGTGTGTGTGTGTGTGTGTGTGTGCGCGCGCATGTGTGTGTGTGCGCGCGCGTGTGTGTGTGCATGTATGTGTAGGGACGGGGGTGGGGGGGTGGGGGTGGAATAAATAAACAAAAGTAGTGTAATCCTGTAGCTGGCAAGGTTTTCCTTTCTGAATGGAGAAATTCTTAACTCCAAGCAGCTCCAGACACTGAAGGATTAGATCCTAACTAGGGAAAACACAGGAAAATGGTAATAAATATCGCACAGTAATCCACGGGAACTTTGGTCCCCATGTGATTTTTCTATAGGATCCTACAATAAATGGCATTACGATAGCCATAATCTCAGCTCATATATCAGGCCCCGCTCTCTACTCTCCTCCTTGCCCCCCTTTCTTTCATGTTGTGTATTTTCTACGAAAAAGTAGAGGTAGTTTTACACGAAACTAAATGTGCTCCGGCCCTATTCCTGCATGAAAACAGCACAGTAGCACGATGAAAACTCTTCCGTCTTGCCCTGCGCTGTGCACAGCTAAAGCTGCTGAGCGTGGTTTTCGTGGCAGTGCTACTTTGGGAAGGTTTCATCTGAAATTCTTTCTGACAAGACAAAGGAAGTCACAGTTTGCTAGAGAAAAAATAAATAAATAAATTGTATTCATATGCAGTAATAGCACTTCATGGCAGAACGGATTTTACAAAATCCTCGTTCCCTTTCTATCCAGCCATGTTTCTTTCGGGCAATAAATTCTAACCCCCCCCCCCAAAAAAAAGGTACAGCTTGCTGAACCAGGGGTATCCTTTCACCCAGTAAAATAAATTCACAGCTGCCTTTTTCTTTCTCCTTTGACTATTTCTTAAGTTCCTTCCCATTAACAACTAGCCACTGTCACACTACACTACTGAAACAAAAATCTCTAAAAAAGCAAACTTTTCAGATTCCGACTTTTGTCCCACTCAGGTAAAATGTTTCACACTGAAAAGCTCACTACAGCTGGCAGGTCACCTTTAATACAGATTTTCATACGTGCATATAAAATTGAGAAAAGTCTGAAGAAACAAAGCTAGACAAACCCATCTTAAATGTTCCTTAGATAATGCAGGACCACAGCAAATCTCTAAGGAAAGTTAATCTGAAACTGCTATGAACACCAAATAAATTTGCACCACTGGGATATTTAAGGTCCAATAAATCTTACTTTCGAATGGTTTAAAAACTACAGAAAACAATATTTCAGCCCTAGACTGTATGTTGTAACAAAATTGTCTACCTAGAAGCTACTGACTCGGACCTGCCATCTGTGAGAAATATTTTCAGAACATACTCATGTTTGCTGAACTACCAAATTATGAAAACCTTAATTAAGAAAAACACAAACCACAAACATACATATACATACAGAAAAACCAACCGAACAACTTACTCTCTTTTTCTGTTTGCATGATAATGCTCAAGAAAGTTGGTTAAAAATGCCCCTATTTCTAATTCAAATTCTTATTAATTTATTTGAACTGTCTGATGTTAGTCAACACCAAGAAACCAACGACTAATTACAAAAAAAAAAGCAATAAAATCCATTACAGTTCAAAGAAGATATGCTTAACAACAAAAGTGCAAATGGTTAACATCAACCTAAAACATCACACCACTCTTTGTTTATCTGATACTGTTAAAAATACCGACAATTACTAAAAATCAGATTGTATAGAAAAGAATACGTATTATCCCGCAACTTTTTTTCCAGTTTCATTCTATCAAAAGCACGCTTTGTGGACAGTGAAAATCACTGTTTCTCTTGGCCCGTCAAAAAAACCCTGATGCACCCAGGATGCCACCCGCCTCTCTGAGGGCACTGCAGCCCGCTGCCATGGCTAGGGATGTGGTACTGGAGCTCCAGCCACCCCACCACTGCCCACCTGAGCCTTTCAAGCGGGTAGTTGGTGAGGGTAAAAAAACAAAGGTGCAATTCTGAAACCAGAGATCAGTAAAAGCACTCAGGAGCAGGTGTACTATGTAAACCCACTTCGAAGTTTAGTTCCCTTGTTGGAAGTGAATTCGTTTCAGAATGAGAGGAGTGCTGTTCAGGGTGACATACTGACTCATGGACACATTGAAGACCAGTTTTGCGCTGTGAACTACTGCTTGACCATTGAGCGCAGAGCAGCAAAAATGCGAGACGCAGCATTACAAAATATTGGTGCTGTGTTCTGAGTTCACAGACTTTTCAAAGTAACAAACTCTATAACATATAAACTGTAAGAAGGTATAACATCGATCCCCAAGAAGCACTGCTCCTGAGCTCAATGTACTTAGTAAGTTCTCCAGTGAGGATCTGATCTTATTCTAGATAAAGTTAACAGAAGCTTTGTCATTTGCAAGTACAGGAATAGGTCAGGCCCCTAATCAGAGGGTTTTAATCAGCCTTTAGTCCTATCTAAATTTCTCCCAGGTTTCCACTCAAACCAGGTTAGATAAAGTTTTATAAAAGTCATTCACCTCTACAGAACAACAACAAAAAAAAAGTCCAAAAAATACTAAACTTTGTTTTCTCACTAGAGAGTTTCATGTCATAAACAACCTAAAGTCAGTGATGCAAAATGGATTCTTGCCTAGATCTGTAAACTTTTCCAGGAGTTGTAATATCCTGCATTTGATGACATCATGAAACTAACCACAAGTAAAAGTTGGTTTTCAATTTGTTCTACTCTTCCCTCATTAGTCTCTGTGTCAGAAGCAGAATAAGAAGCCTCATTAAGTCACATTAAACTCTTTAAACTCATTAAAGGCTCAGAGAGAGAACAATACAAACACTGGTATTTTTGTAAAAAAATTATGCAACACACATGGACTTCAATTTACATGTATTTTTAGAATGTATGCATGTGCATGTAACAGCCAAAGAGACACAGATATATGCGAGATATATAAATGGAGAGAGATAGAGTAACAGAGACAACAAGGCAGAGCATACTTTACATATGACAGAATGATACCTAGATAAAAGTGGATTATGCATGATCATTTCTGACCTGATATAGATGAAGCACATAATGCTTTGTATCCCGAATTGTGACAGAGTTGGAGTCAGGGCCATACCTTACATTTCTTTTCTATGAGATTTTCAATGAACAGTTCCTTGGGAATTTTTCCAGGAAAGAAGACAACCTTGAGGACTACAGAGTCAACAGCAGTCAAGTGGAAATTGAACTTTTTGTCCATGGAATAGTTTGATTGTTATTGCTTTACCTTAATGGAGGAAGCAATATTATTTGGTTGTATTTGAGGATACATCTACTATTCATGCTCTTGGACTTGCACATGGTGTGTGCATAATTTTAATAGTCTTGGAGAATATCTCTGGGTGTGCAAAGGGTGGATGTTTGCTAGAGGATTTATTGTAGTTGAATGATTCAGATACATGTTGTTGATAAATTTTGATCCTCTCCATACGACTGGAAATACGAGCTCAATGCCACAAAATTATTTATGTTCCTACAATACGCTCAAACAACTATTACAGGATTAAATTTAATCTATTTATGATTTTTTTTTCTTGTGATACACATAGCATGCAAATAACAGCTTAGTTCTAAAGGAAACTCCTGAAGAACCTGGAAGGAGACTAATTAGATGGCATAAATTTTAGATGTCTGTAGCAGGCCACCAAAAGAATACGGTGCATGCAGTACATGGGGACCTAAGCTACTGTTTCTTTCCTTCCTGCTGCTGGGCCAGCTGCGATGAGAGGTGGCGTTTTTCCTGACAGCCCCAGATCTGAACACCCCGAGCTCCGTGCCAGGACGGTGGCAGCAGGAGGCCTCCGCTCCTCGAGTTCTCCTCTCCCACTTGTTGAACAGACTCAGACACTGTTCACCTGCAAGGCACATGGTACGGCTCCTCTATTTTCACAAGCTTTTGCCTCGGGTCTTAGGAGCCAGGTTGATTTTATTAATTCTGTGCATGTGTGTGCGCACGCGTGTGTCTCCATATCTATGTGTGCAGGAGGAGAAAGTTCAGCAATGATCACCACATACTGCATTTTGTTTTACGCTGTGTTACTGCAGCTAGCGAGTGTCAGATGGGTACACATGCGATTCATCTAAACATGAGAATGCTAAGAAAGACTATTTTCAGGTTAGGAAGCTGGAATAGGAGGTATCTTTTATTAACTGAATTCATGAAACAACTTTTCCTCCACACAGTAACTTTTGGATGATGTTCCACAAACTCACAGCATTTGCTTGAAGAAGATCAGCATACAAGAAAGTTAAAAAGAATCATACTTGGCAATACTGAAAACCTTCTACCCCCAAATAAAATTGCTTTATTCTAAGTAATTTAACTTCCATTAAACATTAAACTTCACATAGGAATTTTAGGCTATACTTAACTTCAGTATCTACTTCAATCTTTTTTTCAAAGATCAGTTGAAAATTTTCTTTTAAACATAATCCCAAAAAAGTCACTGGCACGTCCAAAAGCAGTCTGCAAGGTATCTGTCTAGGCAGAGTGTGTTATCTTTTTTTAATTAACTATTACTAAATTCCCCCCCTTTTTTCCCCTGAACCGCCAAGCTGTATGTTTAATTTTTCAAGTTTTAGTATGTGTTTCAGGCTTGCAGACTTTGCAAAGTAGGTCAGGAATACCCAAAGGATACACATTTGAAGGCTACAGACAGCAGAACACACCATTTACGGCTTTGTATATACACATACGTACACATTCTATATAATATAGATAGATAGATTCAATGATTTAAACACATTACATCTATACTGTATGTTTCAAGAACATTCAGATATTTACACTGTTAGATCACCACTCATTTTAGACCTACACTAGTGCCAGCTGCCAAAAAAAAGTACACAAATCAAAATATGTTACCTTTGTTCAAACAATACTGCTGTTCATTATATAATAGAAACTGTCATGCTTAATCTTCCAGGAACCAAGAACTGGTACATTCTTGGACCAGAGGTGACTTGAAATGGTTTGAGGCAAAACTGAAGCATATTGTTTAAGTAAGTAAATCTTGCTGAGAAACATAAGCACATTGATGATTTTTACCATCATCTTTTACAGATTTTTTTTCCAGATATACCAGTAAACTAAAAAACTCAAAATACAGAAAGAAAAACACACCAGCGTTTTTTCATGCTCTTAAAATATATTTTTCCCCCTGCATTGTCAGTCTCACTAAATGTAATGAGGGATCTGAAAATGATGCTTGAGAAATGATGCCGTGATGAAGTAAAGCGTAAAGCGTACCTATAAATCACATGTTGACTTTTGGGAAGAAAATACCCCAAAACTAAAATTTTCCTTTGGAGTTATCAGCTTTATCTAAATAACCCAGTGGTTATTGTAGGCACTATATGTTACAGGCTGCAATGCTCATTTTTCATTAGAGCATGAAAAAAATGCCAAGAGATGAAGCATTTAAAATTGTATGTCCATAATGTGATATGGAGAAATATTAGTGGCAGAAATGCCTGACATTCTTCACAGTTGGCACCTTTTAAACTCGTATTTTAATCTGACAAAACGTTAAATAAAAATAGCTACACTTATTGAAGAAAATCTCTTTTACAGGGGGCTCTGTATGTTTTCTAAAACTACAAAGGGAAGTATTTTACAATTCCATCTTTAACAGCAGATATGCATCAAGCAGACACAAGCCGACTTACAGACACACACACAGACACAGACACACACAGACACACACAGCTCGGCCGGGGCCAGTCCCGCAGCCCTCGCCGAACCAAAAGTCCCCCTGACGTCAATGCGTATTTTTTTCAAGAATGAGAATTGCAGGATCAGGCCCAAAAAGTGCTTATGAAGATGAGAGGTTACTTCAACAGATTGAATGGTAGATTAAATAGAAAGATTGAGGTAAGACAAGTCTGGGGTTTAAACCCTAGGGAGGACTGACATTTAAAGTGTTGCCACTGAATTATAGCTCTCCACATTGGGTGGGGTAACCTCCTACTGGGTGGAGTGTCTCCCCTAAAGGAAGGAAAAACTGGCACAAGCCAACTTGGTCTTTGAAAGATTTCCCTCCTTGCCAACTTATGAAGTCGTCCTGACGTCAACTTCGTCAAGAAAGTCTATTGCCCAACTCAGGCTTTTTACCGTAGAAAGTTTGCTTGTGTGCAAAAGCCCAGGAGGGGTAGAGATGAAATTAAGGAAATTAGTCAGAAAGCTCTAAAAAAAAGGGGGGGGGGGAGAGGAAGACTCCCTACTACACTGGATTTTTTAAAGTATAATTAATAAATAAATCCTTTTTTTGTTTGTTTGTTTCCAATATTAGCTTAATACAAACAGGCACCAAATACCGAACGCTAGAGATGATTACTAAAAACATACTTTAAAACCTGGTTTAGTTTTAAAATACGAGGTGGAGGGAACAGAGAAAGTGAACGCTCTGGACGACAGGATCTCCCCTTTCTTCTGCAAGAGACAACGAATATCTTCCCAAACAGCTTCACTAACAGGTGTAAAATGTTCCCATACGAGCAAAATAATTTTCACTGAACTGTCACCCAAGGTATGTTTAACATATTAATCCTCTCTGAATCAAAATAAATTGCTTCTCCAAAAGAAGGCTCAGGGTGCTGGGTGAGGGCGGGGGGGCTGGGGGGGATCAAACCAAAAGGAAAAAGGATAAAGCATCTCAGAACGCCCCTGGGGGGAAAAAAAATATATCAGAAAACAGTTTAAGTTACCGTAACCTGAAATGCACCAGCCATCACAAAGAGCAATTGGAGAAATCCAGCAGAGCTCAGCAGGAAAGATTTTTAATAACAGATTGAAAAACAAGAATAAAAATAACTGCATCAACAGGGCCTTTCTTCCTCAGGCCACAAGCCCGTTTTTACTTGAATTTTAAAAAAATGGCAGTTTGGCCACTAAAACCAATCCAGAACATTATTAAAAGTTAAAAGCTACCAATTACTTCTGTCTGTTCTTTTAAAGCAAAGTTTGGCATTACGTCAGTTGGTTTAAAGAAAACAAGAAAGAGAGAGAGAAAGAAGGAGAGAAAGTTTCCTGCTTGTATAAATTAAACCACCAGGGAAGGTGTCTAGCCACTTGTAAAGCATTTATTACAGGTTTTTAAAGGGCTAGTAACATTTTAAAAATTAAATATTTTAAAATAAATGTATGGGGGAAAAAAGTTGATCTGAGCTTGAAAAAAAACAGACTTAGGAGAAATTATACATGCGTGAATTGCAGCTACGAAAGTAAAAATGGCTATTAGGACTAAACTTTGCAATTCAAAATAATTCTCCTTTCAAGGCAGAAATAATTCTATTTTATTTTTTAGATTCATCCCCTATGAGCACGGAAAAGTTCCATAGAATTTTATGGGACGGAACCAACTGGGTGCTGCAGCTATGTCCTACAGAAGTGCCATTTATAGCAACTGTGGAATTTAATGAAGAATATTCTCTCTATAGATTTTTCTAAATTCACGTATAGAGTTCCACAGCAGGAGTAAAATTCCTTAGTTAATGCAACAGGATCATAATAAGAATCACGGACAGAAAAATTAGCATTTCCTATTAAATTTTATACCATTTTCCACTGGTGGTGTTATTATTAAATTTTAAAGAACCACTTTAAAAGTACTAGAAAATAAGAAATCGATAGCACAGAACATGAATAAAACATAGATGGCTATTAAACAAAGTTTCTTACACACAGCTATGCCAGTTCACCTAAATCAGTCTTCCAAACCCCGTGATGCCAAATCAGAGCCTCCTCTGACGCCGGGCTACCCATCAAGTGGAATGGTGCTCTGTTGTGCAATGCGTTTGGGATGTGACAAAATGTCCACTAGGGACTAGATCGAGACCATCGTATTTATTCTCCCATTGCTCCGCATTTAATTTGAGCCTTGGTCTGCATGACAAAAAGTCAGAATATTATGCCATCGCTTCTCCCCCCCACCGTTCACCTCTGCCCAAGCGTCATTTCTTACGTTCTGGGCACGTATGCAAGTGGCTCAGCAGCTCAGTTCGGGGAGGCCTTTTATTGATTACGGGCAAAACAACATCGAGAAGTGAATAATAAGCATAATCTGAAAAATGCAGTTACATGCCTTTCCCTTGTCAACATTTACTATTTAATGGTGTAATTGTACTTTAATCTGTCACATCATCTGATATAACTCATTATGTGTTTTTTTTTTAATTAGCAAACACACAATCCAAAAAAAGCAAAGCCTAGAAAGTTTTTATATACAACAAAAACTGAAGTGAAAATAGCCCTAAAGTAATCAAATATTCTCTCTCTGGGTGCAGGCTTATCTGTTAAAAGTCAAATGAGAACTTCATTGGCACAGGATATGAAAAAGAACTCCATAATTCATGACAGTACCAAGAAAAAGTTCTTCTTCTCCAGGAGGACTGGAAAGGGCACTTTTATTTATCTTCTGGACAGACAAAAATAGTAGAACCTAGACCAGATATGCTGTAATTAATGTATCCAAAGGTCAACAGGCAATGGTATTTATACAATAGATGGGTGCAGACTATGCTGGTTTTAGTATTAATCACCAGTATTTGAAAATAGCATTGTTTTCTTACTACGTAAGAACTTTAGGAAGTTTCAGGAAAATTTTTTTTTTTTCCCTATACCTGCCTGCTATTATTTTTAACCAATTACATTTTAAATCGTGAGGTGTGATATTTGGGACAAAAACGCCTGAGTTTACAGTTGCCCAAGACTGCCAAAAACAGACCCAGACTACCTCACTAGTTGTGTTGAGGAAACTAAATTAAGCAAGGGCAAACACCAACTGGAAAGTTGTCAGTTTACTGAATGAATGGCTTCATTTTACACACCAGTTAGAATATCTTAATCGGAATATATTTCTGTTCAAGGCCAATACTTTTATTACCAGGTGGCAGTTTGTTTTAACTGAAACTGTATTAAAAATGTAATTTATTTCCACTTTACTTTCACCTAACAAAAAGGGTTGTCAGACTCCCAGCCTGTCATGTTCAAAAATATTTAACCATAAACTTTCTCACAATGCTATATTTGGTGTACCCGCAAACCTTTATTAAAGCGATACTGCCAGTGTGGCTGCAGTTAAGATCTGAGAAGGTTTCTATTAAGATTATTACATTAAAATACTGTCAAGAGTTTATAAGAGACATAAATATTCATACATATACGCCCCCCTCCAAACTTAGGAGGAAAGTTCCACATAAAAAGAAAAATTTAAATACATACCCAAAGTTAGCTGTTTGTAATTAAAATTTTGTTTTTTTCCTAAACGTCTTTGCTAATTTTTTAACTCTTTCACACTGTAATGTAAAATAGTTTTGTTTCAAAGCAACTGCCTGATAAAGTCCTAAAGGAGGTAATTCGCATGAACAGAAAGTAATTAGTCATTGTTTGCACAATGCTTTGAAAATACAAAACCCTATGTGTCAACTAGTATTAAAATATGATTGAAATACAGAGATTTAACGAGCAACCATTGCATCTTACAGACACGCCAGTCCATACACAGGAATTAGTACTATGCTGTTATTAATGCACAATCACTATATGTGAATAATAATACTCTTCACACACAGCCAGAGTATACATGATAATAGCGTATACTACAAAAGCTTACTACGAACGATACCTAATGCATGACAGAAAAATAATCCTACTCAGGATTCATAAAATAACACTGATTTTACCCGATCACTGATAAAGACATAATGCAACCTACAATGCTATGGTATAAATTATGCTACAAATACGTTAAAAATATAAGAGGATAACCCAGCTGCATTGTAAGTGTTTGATGCCCAAAGAAGTCTCAGACCTCTGAGGTTGTCATTTACATTTTTTTCCTTTATTAACATTACTAGGAAATAAAGAAAAAATAAAGCCATATTCTCACATACAAAAATTGGCCAATGTTATTTAGAGTCTGTTACAGGATCACAAGCAAAACATGTAAACTTAAAAGCTGACGCAATTTTGCCCTTTACTTACTTTGTTGTGACTACCTAAATGCAAAGTTTCAGAGAGAGAAAAGTTATTATACGCAACAAAAAAAGTGACAACCAGACAGAACAGGGCGGATTATGATCTGACTGCTGTTCTCACATCTGAATTCGCTTGGTCTTAAAAAAAAAAAAAGCAGAATTCTGTTGTCACAAACAGTTTGAGGATTAACTTGTATATAGGCACTGATGCACTACTGAACTACAACATTATTGATTTTATGTGGCAAACCTCAAACAGGTACACATTTTTCAAGAGGAAAAAAGAAAAAGTCTTTTCTCTCTCTCTCCAGAGAAGTGTTCCACTTGTTTGGCTTGACCACGTTATTAGCAAACTTTCATTCAGTGGTTAAAAAGGGAAAAAAAAAATCTTTCAAAGTGTTGATATCATTTCCAGACAGTCTTGTCAGCATCACAATTTACAGGAAATAGTTGATGTTCTCAAACAAACCCTGTATTTACTCATAGACCCAGAGTACTTAAAAAAAAAAAAAAAAAACTCACTCTTTTGGAGGGGTTTTTTTTTAAATGTCACTCTGGTGGAATATCTGAGAGAGCTGTCTAACCTAATGCACATATTGTGAACATGAGGAAAACACAAACTGCAGTTCAGAAGACTACTGCAACTTTTATTCTCATTTTGTCCACGTCAGGAACTGGCTCTTACCACTACTTTCCTTTGCTGCCCCTTGCATTTTTAACTCTGGCAGTCTTTTCTAAATGTTCAACTTTTCCTAAAACCAACAGGAAAGTAACATGATGCCACCAACATCCATAGGATTCAATTGCGTAGCTGAAGAAGACTGCCTGAATGGCAAAGAGTTTGATGCTTCCTTTAGAGACTTACTGAACTTGATTAAATAAAACCAGAAGGGTATTAAATTATTGTTTGTTTCAATCAACCTTCAAAACGCGCTATGTGCTGGAAAAGCGGTAAAAGGCAGCATGGTCCGCATCTCAAACAGTCTGCGCTCTTTTTAGGAGGAAACCTTTTCCTCTCAAAGTGTCAGGATTTGTGCCTCGGCTCACAAGGCGCCGGAGCTGCCCGCTGCCGCCCCGCCAGGCAAGGTACTCGCACTCCTGGAGGAAGCCTGCCGGAGGGAGAAGTCTCCCCACTCCAGCTCATCGCTTCGCCCCACAGCGCAGTCAGTGCACTGGAGAAATTTGCCCTTTGCAGGCAGAAAGTGTGGTTGATTAAGCACACACGCACGCACACACACGCACGCATACACACAAGCCTTAGCGGGTCGCTTGCAAACCCGTGCCGGGATGCTGAGGCGCGCTGGAGGGGGGCAGAGAAGCAAACCCCCCCGAAACGTCAAACCGCCCCTGCCGGCGCCGCTCCCGGCTCGGCGCCGCTCGGCAGCGGCGCGGCCGCGTCCTGCCCCGCCGCGGCCCGGCCCGGCCCCGCGCAGCGCCCCGCGCACGGCCCCGCGCATCCAGCCAGCCATCCACGCACCCCCTGCGCGGCCCTCGTCCTCCCCACGCCGGCTGCCTCACCTCCATTCATTCCGCCCTCCCGAAAAACAAGCACACAGAGAAATAAATAAAGACACCGAAAAAAAAAAATCTCTCAGCTAATCCCAAGCGGGAGACACCAGCAAGGGGGGGAGGAAAGAAAAGTGAGGAGCTGCACAAAGTTGTGGCAGGCAGGGGAGAGCCGAGCGTGGGGACTCAGCTCTGAGAACACAGCTTCGCCTTTAAGAGGGAAAAGTTTTACGTCTCGCTGTGCTCTGATTTCAAAAAAAAAAAAAAAAAAAAAAGGCAAAACAAAACAAAAATCACCACCACCATGTCGCCTTTTCCCCTGGTGTGACCGGGAGGCACCCCGAGCCCCCCTCCCGGCCGAAGCACAGCTCCGCACCCAGCTGCCCCGGTGAATCCCCGGGCAAGGAGGAGGAGAGGGGGAGGAAAAAAAAAAGTTTTTCCCAAACTTACTACTCTTCATGACGGTGTCTCTGTGCCCCGCTTGTCATGATCCCCATTAAAACTTCCAGCAGCGGCAGGAGCGGCAGGACTGTGCGACTGCAGCTCATCGGATGCAAACCCTCTTTGCTCGTCTTCTACTTCCACCCCCCGCGTCTCCCTTCCCCTCCCCCCGGAGCGCCCCGGTGCCGGGGAATCAGCGGCCGCGGAGATAAGGCGCGCAGAGGCGCGGAGGGGAGGCAGAGCCGCGCCAGCCGCCGCCGCTGCCCCCGCCGCCGCTCCCCGCCTCCGGGGCAGGGGGCTGCTCCCCCTGCCCGCCGCCACCGCTGAACTTGACCCTCCCGACTCCGGCGGGGCTACCGCGGTTTTGAAGTCGCCAATTGCCAGCCATCACACATGGCTTTGACCCCCCGACGGAGGGGGGCCGCGCGGGGGGGGAATGCACCGAAAACAGCCTGTGAAATCCGAGAAGCCCCCGCTGCCCTGTGATTTTTTTCACCACCACCCGCTTTTGTTTTTTGTTTTGGTTCGGGTTTTTTTTTGGGGGGGGCGGTGTGCACCCATGCTCCCCCCCCCGAGGCGCACGCAGCGCCGCCGCGGGCGCCGCGCCCCCGCCCCGCGCAGCGCAGCGCAGCGCCCCCCCCGCGGCCGCCGCCGCCGCGCCGCCCCCTCCCGGCCCGCCGGCCGCGGCGCCCTCCCCGCCGCCGGGCCGCCCCCCCGCGCCCCCCCGCGCCTTACCTGTTGATTAGGCGGCAGCGGCAGCCCCGGCAGCCTGGAAGATGGTGGGGCCGCGGCGTGAGCCATGAACCGTCTCCTGCTGCCGGCGGAGTTGGCCGCGGAGGGGGCGGGGGCGGGGAGGGGGCGCGGGCGGCGGCGCGGCCGCGGGGCGCGGGGCGCGGGCGGCGGCGCGGCAGCCCCCGCCGGCGGCGCGGAGGCGGCCTGCGAGCGCGGGGCGGTCGGCGCTTTATCAGAAATGTTATCGCTTGTCAGGACCTCCGTCTCCCCGCATTACGTCAGTTTCAAGACACCAACACTATTAATATCAAAGGAGCCTTCGCGGAGGAAAAAGCGCCACCCCAGACGGAGCGCCCTTAAAGAGACAGCGCAGGCGGCCCCGCCGCGCGGCCCGCGCCGCCCCCCGCCGCCGCCTCCGCCCGCCGCGCCGCGCTGCGCCGCGGCCTCCGCGCCGCCGCCGCCGGGGGCACCAGCCCGCGCGGGCCGCCCGCGCTGCCGCCCGCGGGGCCGGGGGACGCGGCCCTGCCGGCGGCGCGGCGCGGCGCGGCCCGGCGCGGCCCCCGCGGGCTGGGCGCAGGCGGCCCCGCGGCCCCTCAGCTCCGCGCCGCGGGGGGGAGGGGGCGCCCCGCGCTTCCCCGGTGCGGGGGGGGGGAGCGCGGCGCTGGGACTTTTCCGAAGTTGCTATAAAAAAAAACAAAAAAATGCACCGGAGGTCACGGCGGCAGCATCCTGGCTGCAGGCGGCCGGCTCGCCGCTGGGACGCGGCCAGGCCTCCCTGGGAGATTTTCCTACCGAGCTTTATTAATTGTATTGATTACTATTGTGTGGAATTAAAACTGATAGTACCTGTGCGCGGCGCAGAATAGCCCCCTCCCTTCGGAGGCCGCTGAGCTAAACCGCGCGCAGAAGATTCGCAGGGAAATCAAGATTCCATGTAATCTTTTCTCTCTCTCTCTCTTTTTCTTTTTCTTTTTTTTTTTGTCCCTGCTCTCTGTGCATGTGTTTAGGCAGATACGCAGACAGATCACCAGTTTCCAAATCTGCAAATGAATATTCACCGTTACTGCTTCCCTTTGATACCAATCACCCGTCAGTCCCAAGCTTCTTCAGAGAAAATTCTCCAAACTTTGTGTGCAGAACCCCTTCCATTCAAAACACTCCGATTTCTCCTGTGCTGCATATTGCCAGAAGTCTGTATGTTAATGTAAGAAAACTCTCTAAGGAGAAGCGGTACATAAAAGGTTCCTGTGAAAGGGTTTTAAATCCCAAATATAGTAGACGTTAAAAACTATGTAAACATTTGTTGGGCATTTGGACACAATTTTTCTGTAGTTAGGTGACTTTATATGGCATGTTTTCCCTCCCATGCAAGTCATTTTAAACTAATTTCACATTAAAAAAGATGCATGCTGGTTTCTTGCAACTAATAACACATTATGCAAGTGAGAAGCTGAAAAAGAGTTAAATCGTTAAAATATTAGTTAGAGCTGAAGTTACTTCCCTCCAAATGTTTGAAATAACATTTTCCTTACAATTTTATTCTCAGAACTATAGTGAACTATAAAGCATAAAATCCTCAGAGATACACACTGATGCAAATGAAGCCCTACTGTAAATGGTATACTGTTTTCAGCTCTCTCCCCAAACTTATACATTCTTCATATATGTTTAGTATAATCTACTGGCAGATTTGCAAGGTAATTGCTCATGTAAATCACCTCGTAACACTTTTCTCCCTTAAGTTCTTTTGTAGGATTGTCTGATAAAGCACTTTATGAATAGAAAAGCAATAATTCACAGGCAAGAGGTGAACCTGTCATGTTGAAAGTGGTAGGTAAAACGCAGGTCCACAGTGAAGCACACAGGGTTTCAGACCCCTGAAAACGGGAGAAGAGGAGCTGACATATTATGTGTGGGACTTTCTGCATGCCCATCAGCAGAAAATCAATTCAGAGCAGGGACGATGTTTACGTATGGAATATGAAGAAAAGTAGGATCAACATTTACAGTTTGTTACAATGTCTACCTGGATACTTCAGTGCCCGGGCCATATTCGGCAGTGCCTCACTAATACGCACACAGAGACTGTTTCCTCAGTTCCTAAACCTTTACTTTTTCTCAAGCTGCAAATGTCATAGCTGAGTTACAAAGAGGCAAACCACTTTCACAGATCTTAGTGAATGCAGTTTTCTGAGAAGTCAATCTTTTGTCCCAGTCACTCTAACTTGAATTTGTTCTTCTCTGCAATTTAGATTTCTTACTGTTAGTGAATATGTCAGACCGGAGTGACTGTTCACTTGGCAGATCTGTCTTCCATATTAAGGGTTAAAATCAGCAGGTATTTTGTCTGATGACTTGGCTAAGCATCTTACAAGCAGGGCTTGAATGGAAAATATTTAAACAAGGGTTATTCCCCTTTGCTTCTCTCTGCTCTAGTGAGACTTATTAATGTCTTTTTATTTTAGAACAGGAAATGATGCCCCCCACACCTTAAATCCTAGCCAGTTCGCATGTGTGAATGCAGCTTTCCCAGATTTTATTCACATTATGACAGACAAAACATGAAGAAGATCGGTAACAATGAAAGTGCAGGTTTCAACACGTGTAAACCTTGATAATAAACACACCTTTTTTCACCTGTAGAACAATAAGAGATATGTATTTTTAAAAGACATAAGCCTTTCTGTGCATGTGCTTTTAAAATGAAACCACAAAAGCAGTTCATAAGCAAAGATTAGAAAGACAAAATGTGTCTTCATAATTTCAGATATATAACTCTAATAAAATACTGTATCTCAGAAAAAAGTATGTTACAGTATCTTTGTAAAAAAATGCTTGCATGATACATTCTGCATTTCAAGTTAAAATAAAGCAGATCAAGAAGACGTCAATATCAATCTGTTTATATTCACCACAAAAGAGCTGTAGAGAACTTAATAAAGGCAAAAATATTTTCATAAACTTTTTCAGGCAAATTATTTATTTATGAAATAATTTACAAAGAAAATTTTTACCTCATGGCTTAGATACATTGCATATGCTTATGATTGACACAATATGTTCAGGCTCAAAGGCCGGTATAGCCTTTTTTTTTTTTTTTTATCCTAGCAGGAATATTTCAAAACAACCAACTAATTCATGAAGTCATACAGTAATTGTTTGACAGTTGTTTCTAATATAGAAAAATAAGTTATGTATATTGTTTTCATTCAAATATTTGTTGATTTGTTGTTAGAATCCTTTGACGTTGACATGCCACAAATTGCATTAGGAGAAATATTGAAGATTTATTTTCATATATTATCTTCTGCTGTCAAACTTTTGCAAAACTACTTAAAGCAAGTTTTATTTCACTTTATTCGAAACTCAGATTCTGCATGATAGTAGGTGGTTGTTGAAATAACAAGTCCAGCTTTCTGTAATAGATAAGAGCTGAGGAAATGAAGAAAAAGCAGCAAAGCAAGAAAATATAGAGAAAGCTCTGCTTTCACAGAAAGCCATGAACAGAGTAACTTCTAAATAATCCTCCATTTTTTTTTTATACTCAAGCACATTCTCTATTGAGGGAGAATAGAAAGGCCAGTCATAGTTGCTTCTTGAAGGAAAACAGTGTAACAGTCATTGTTTATCAAGATGACATAACATGCCATTTATGCCTTTATTGTTTAATGCAGTTTCTCTTTTCTTGTAGTTTACTCAGCATAGATACAAAGAGGGATTAACAGTTAAGCACAAGCATACTTGTTTTACAATTTCAGCCTTTTAGTGCATAACTTACTTACTTAAAGTACTAGAGCCTATAATCACAATGATTTTACCTGATGGAACATGCATTTCAGAAATATAATCCAACTGTTTACCCTAACACGTCATAAATTGCAATTCTTTACAAAAACCTCTCAGATTGATATCCATTGCTCTTAAATGCCTGCTGCTTTAGCACACATCATCAAGAAAGTATTTCTGTATTATTCTCCCTCCAGTTGGTAGTATATCACATGAATTCTAAAGACCATTTTCTTTTACTGTCTTCAATAACGAGCATTTTGAGGAGCATTTAGTTATGTGTCTGAGGCACTCCGATGTGAGTTTCTTGGGAATATAAACACAGCAACTTACAGAATTTCTGCAGACCCACTTCTTTCCTTCGCACAACTTTTGTCCCATGAGATCACCAGGAAACTTTTGTTCCCTTTCTTACGCACTGCACCGAGTCGAGTTTCTAACCTTCAGGTTGTGCGCCAAAGGCAAAGGCAAAAGCTACCACTGATTTTAAAAGGAACAGGACCGGGGACCCTAATGATGTAATTGAAACATCTCTGAAAAGAGATTATGCGTCGTGATAGACAGGGCAGCCCGGAGAACAGCCAATGAAACAGCATGCAACAGAAGAGCGAATACCATGGCATGATCCCAGATTCAACAGATGTTTTCTAGGGGGATTGGATATCTGGTAATGGGAAAAGGAACCGTTCCCTTCTATGTCACCGTTTTTCACACAGGCCGGTAGTGATGGAAAGTCAGTAATATCTGATGCTTGCTTGGTAGCTTTCTCCACTGCATGGTAGGAAAATGTCCCTCTCACGCTACCACGCTGCAGTTATCCCGAATTCCCCAGCACCCCGGCAAAAGGGCCTTGCGCTGAAGTGCCTGGGATCCCGGCTCCCTTCTCCCCGTACGCCGTCTCCCAGTGAGGGAGGAGGAACATCGATCGGGCACCGGCTGCGTCTGCTAATGGTGTGTCTGCAGATAGTTAAATAACGCTGGCAGCCGCAGAAGATAATTTATCACTTTAGGCTATTGTAAAATCTACTAGAAAATTAAAAATGCTAAAACATCAGACTCCCTGAAATCATTTACATGCAGGAATCCACATAATTGTATAGATTTTGATCTTAAAAATGCTATACAAAAGGCATTCCTCCAAAGCTCTGAAAAACCTCACATGCACATACACACATACATATGCAGTAATATATAATGAGTCTCTCCCAACAAATATCAATAAAAGAGGTGGCGGTATTTCTTCCCACTTTTCAACCACAAGTTCAACAAATCAAAGCAACTGGAGCCCCCTGTCCTGTCATCACCCCCTACCAGACAGAGCCACTACCTCGCCCTGCCTCCGCTCCGCAATCATGTTCCCTCCAGTAGTTCCAGCATTTCTGGGGAAGGTTAATTTGGATCAGTTCAAAGTGCATTGGCAGCAAGGGAAAAAGGTATAAATGAGTTTAGTAAACTTTATATTAGGTCCTATATGCAAATATTTTCTGTGCTCATTGCTAAGGTTCATTGCTATGAAATTGTTCTGGACATAACAATATTAAATCTCACTACAATATCTTCTAATTTAAAACAATGATTCCACACAATCAAGGTGTTTGGCTCAGGAGCTTTTTTTTTTTTTTTCCTGGATAATAAAATCAGAGTTTTATTTCATTTGATTTCCTGCAAATATATATTTTTTCTTTTCCACTTATGACTTCTGACTATGTTCATATCTTTATTTTAATATGACAGAGTACAAGCAACATGTTTTTATTGCAGAAAAAAATATTTACGTGTCTCATGATGTGAGGTCTCAAATTAAGTTTAGGAAAAGGAAGCACCTTTCAAATATATTTATATATATTTCACTTTGCAAAAAAGTGCTCTCTCCATTCCACTATGAATGTCAGATATCTACCTACAATATACAGCACAGGAGATAGAATATACACTGTTGGGAATCTCAGATACACAATGCCTTGGTAAAATTACCATGATATTGTCACTGTTTCCAGTTACAAGTGTTAGGAAAGTCACACAGTAAAGGTAAACAGGGTAATGTAACACATGGACTTTCTTTGATAGCCTCTACCAGCCTCCTGTGAAGCATTTTCACACAAACACAGATACCCAAATAACTACATTCATCCGAGCTAACCAGTATAACTAACTTTTAAAAGCATGCAATGCTTTGTGTAAGGAAGGGCTTTACCTTAATCCTGCCTTATCCTCCGTATCATGAACAATTCCATCTTGCACAGAGGTGATCTGATAAACCTGCATGCCAGATATGATTACTGATAGGCAGAAATTTGTCTAGCATCAGCTCCTAAGCTTGGACAGGGGGATGTTTAAAGCAAAAGGAAGAAAGACCAGTGTGTTCCTGCATTTGGAGACTTCATAATTCTCCAGCAGTCTGAATGACTCCTATAACGTGCTCCGGATTTGACGTGACTCCAAGGAGCTTTCTAATCTGAGAAGCATACACTGGCCCTCTTTCTGTCTGGCTTCTGCATCAGAACAAACCTAGGTCCAGAAGTCTGGAACTTAAATCAGTGTCTGATACCTCTTACAATGCTTGGTCTTTGGAAACAGGTAGCTTAACAAAAATGCCACCTTGGTTAGCATTATGGCCTGGTGACATCAAGGCTGATATAAACCACATCCTCTAGTTGTGAAATGGCAGTGCCATTGTCTCTGTTGAAAAACATGAAACTACTGTAGGCATCTTTTAAATTTATTCAAGAGCTTAATTTTCCTTGGTGGTTATCAGTCTTGAAAGAGGATTTCTTTAGAAACAGTCATTCCTTTTGGGAAAGAGCACATCAACCTACAGAACTGACAGCAACCTTAGGTCGCTCCATTCTGCTCCCTCACTTTGAAACCTCATTTCTATCCATACCTTTAGCTCTTCATGACCTGGATCACATACCCATACACAAGGTTTTACTGAGCAAAGGGTGAATCAGGTAAAAATAATGCTGACGGATCAGCATTCGTTTACACTTGGGATCTTGATGTGGTGAAGTTCAGATCATGACCCAGAAAACATGTGTGTCCTTGTCTACTTCTGCGCTTGGACAAACCAGTGCCACAGAGGGCAAAAAATACTTTCACGTCTTCAAATTTTTCTTCCTCCTACCTCACTCCACTGCTTTTAGTTTCTTTCACAATTCGCATAAAATAGACAGTTCCCTTATGACATATTAAAATATTTATGTGCTAGATTTCTTATTTAACAATGGCCTGAAATGCCCTTAATAGGCTGGTGAAAAACCTGGATAGTTTTGGCAGGTTGGGCAATTTTTCAATATATGCTATGTTTTGGGGTTGTTGGTTTTTGCCCCCCTACTAAGACTTAGCATAAACAGAACTTTAAAAAAGGGCACGGGGGTGGGGGGGGGGAGGGAATCATCTCAAACTAAGTAACTTGTCCCTCTCCAATCCCTTCCCCCTAAGTTCTTTAGCATTGCACAACAGACACTGATGTTACAGACACACTGAACTGAGGATCATTAGCTGTTTTTAAACAAAGGATATAAAGCTATGTACTACCTTATGACTAATATATTAAAGAGTCACTCATATAATGACTTGCAAATAGAACATTTGGAATAAATAGCTTTATGGTTATGGAAGGGGGCACCTTTTCAAGTGACTGATGTTTAGGGTATGGACAGAAAATAACCTGGATTATTTAGGAATCAAAACAATTAAATTAAATATAGAGAATTTGGAAGATATATGTAAGAAAGGACTATGTAACCTTCATGAGCCCTTAGTCACAGAAGTCAGAGTGGCTAGCATATAGCGAAGCATCCCTGGAGGTAACTGTACTGCTGCCCTATTTCTCCTTGTCAGGAGCTAGAGACAGCTCAACCAGCAACCGAGAGATGCAGCGAGCAAGCTGCATACTGGGATGCAAATTCAGATAAGCAAATTCAGTCCAATGAAAAATGGACTCTTATTTTTTGATAAATGCAGGTGATACAACATGCAGAATGAACTCAGACCAGCGATGGGGTGTGCATTCTCAAGAGCAGGATGGAGAAGAAAGTGTAATACCCTGAAAAGTCTAGAAAAACAATTTTGGGAGAAATTCTGCATGTCACTTCTGGATGTGATATTTGCAGGCCTAGCTAAGGATGTGAATCAAAAGAAGGGACTCGAATATGAAAATGGAAGTGACTGCCTGAAATAAACTATGAAGGGCAGCTTTTAGGGGGATGTGTACAACTAAGCTGCTAATTATGACAAGCAGCCAGAGAGCAGTAGACAAAAGGATGCATCAGATTATGTAGCACTTCTCCTACAGCAAACTTCAAGAATCAGTCATTCAGCCTCTTAAGGGATACATTTTAATACTACCTGTATAAGGGAGAAAGTTCTTTATTTTTCCCCTACTTCCATTATGCCATTGTTGGAGATATGCAAGTGTTAGAAGCAAAAAAGAACTACCTGGGAAGGGCTCATGCACAGCAAATTTGTTTTCCCCCTTCCCCATCAACTCTGTAATTACAACCATTCAGACAAAGCTGGTTTTCCCAGTAGGACTGGCTGAAAATGCACTTCATTTACATGGCCTAATTGGGCTTTTTTTGGCCAAGGTTGTTCTATACACTGACACTAAGGCTCAGTACTTAACATTGAAAAGTGCATTATTGTGGTATTGAAGTTATGAATTTCATTGCTTTGAAGTTAGGAAATTCAGAAAGAAGGTGTCTTCTTTAACATTAGTGCTTCTGTAAGTATGTATATGCATAAGAATAATATTGGTAATTATATTGGCCCTAAACTGTTAAGAGTCTGAAAATTAAATAGGCAGTCATTTTATTCTCTTCTTCCTCTATGAAAGAAATAAAATAATAGAATTTAGATATTTATACAGATGCATATGCTATTACATGACAGGCTGGATTCATAGTCCAGTGGTCTTCAGAAATTAGTGCAGTGAGCAGATCAGCTGATTTGCAAAGACCTACTAGAGAAACAATTTAGGGGAAAAAAAAGCCTTCTTCTCTATTCTACTATTTACATTACATAAGAGTGGGTTATTTTTATCCTTCTATTATTTTGTTTGTAACTATCTTGCCTCACTCAGCAAGACACACAGTTCGTGAATATGAATCTCATAACCTTATGTAAGCTGAGTGCACAGGTTTAGTTTCAGGACCTTCCATATTGTACATGTCCTCTACAATCAGAGAGGTTTTACACAGTCATCAGTGCAATCTCAAGCCATGTCTAGAAAGAAAATTTACATAAATATTTCATCAGGCCTTAGTGTAGACAAGGTTCCTGCAGTTGAACCTGTTTTCCAGCATGTTTAATTACCACAGTAATTAGAACATGAGGGCTCAAATCCACAAAGATATTTGGGCACCTAATTCTCATTAATTACAATTGAGAGATGGCACTTACATCCCTTTATGGACATAGAAGACATAGAAACCTCAAGAATCTTATCTATTATAAAACTCCCAGACAAATATTGCTATCAGTTTCTTCAGAGCAACAGGAATTTCATTTTAATTCCTGATGAAGGTGTATCTTAAGTACAGGAAATGATTTGATAGCAGTGCAGGCCACATTCCTCTCTCATCTCCTTTCCACCCATCCAGCCTTTTCAAATTGCAGGAAGTTCCCAGATTGCAGGGCACTTTAGGAAACTCAAAAAGCAAAACAAGATGTTCTCTTGTGACCTCATGGCATATTTTGTTAAGTCTGACAAATGTGGCATATTTTGTTAAGTCTAATAATAAAAAAAAAAGATGTTGGTGGGAAGAGTGTAGTTCTACACCCCTACCTAGTCCTCAGATGTAAATGGAAATCATGACCACATCCCCAGACTGGAGTCCCAAAGACTGAAGTTTCTTGACACATGTATGACTGTCCAAGTGTGGGATGATGCCCACCAGACATGCTCTGCTTTTCTCCTCCTCCCAGCCACATCTTCCTATCCCCCTTTGCTTGTGCTGTACCAAAACTCATGCAGCCACACTGTAAACCAGACAAGCCAACTGATCCAGTTGAACTTAACTTTTTTTTTCTCTTTTATTAATTGTCAGTTCTTGGGTACAACATCTGGGGCGGGGAGAAGATGGGACTTCCTTTTTCAATAGGAGCTGATTTAAAGTAATCATGAAACAGTAGCCAACATTTGGAGGCTTGTCTCCATAGCCACCTATACAAGCAATGGGGAGACTGGTGACTAGCAAAAACTGCCCTTTGAAGGAGTTTCTCTCTCTTTTCATCCCTACCTGCTAAAGGAGCCCAACCTCCTAGTTTAAGCAACTGGGGGTGTTACTTATGTGATATGAACACACACCCAGCATTACATGATTAATCACAATCTCCCCACCTTTCTGCTGTAAAAACCTCTGTCTAAGCTTTGCCTTGATATGCTGTGTAAATGTAATGATGTTTGCTAAATAAACCTTAAAAATGGGGAGAGTGTATTCCACAAAAGTACATCTTAAAACCAGAAGGAACCATTAAAAGCTCTAGTTTGCCTGCCTGCATAATTCTGGCCACAGAACATTCAATACTTGCTGTGCCAAGGCTATAACTGCAGTATGAAGATAGTATATCTTTCTAAAGATGTCTGTCTTGACTCAAAGACTTCCAATGATGAAGGATTCACTGCTCTTCTAGGTAAGTTGTTCCAGTGTTTAATTGCCATCACTCTTAAAAATGCCCCTAATCTGGTTTAGTCTAACTTCAACCTCCAGTTCTTCTATTTTATTTTATTTTATTTTATTTTATTTTATTTTATTTCATTTCATTTCATTTCATTTCATTTCATTTTATTTCATTTATTATTTTATTTTATTTTATTTTGTCTTCTTTTTTATTTAGTTTTGGCCAAATCAGACCCTTTATTTCATATATTAACACATGGACCATAATCACATCACCAGTACCTTCTTTCCCATAAAGTAAGCAGACCAAGCTTCCTTCATTTCTCATCTTGGATAATTTTTGTAACTTTTGCAGAGTCTTTGATAATTCATTTAAATATTTTCTATCTACAGGCACTAGAACTGGTCAAAGATTAGAGTTACTCTGTTATCTTTCTACCTTTAGTGCTTGTCTATTCTTCACAAGGTAAGGTTGTATTTGAGGTTCACATATCACTGGTATAAATATAAAATGCCTACTCAAGCAAGTGTCTGAGGATCTTTTTTTTAATTTTAGAAATATTTTCAGATCAATGATTGATATTTCAAAATCTCTCCTCACTATTTGTAGAAAACTGATTTGTACTTTGGGCTTTTTTGTTTTGTTTTGTTTTTGTTAAAGCAATAAGAAGCTTTCTGTGATTTGTTTTCTTTGATCTATGTGGCTAAATTGGAAGAATATCTTTCATGACTTTGAAAGTTACTGCAATAAGCACAGCATACTTCATCCTCATACTTCTCATGGCAAAAATCACTCTAGTCTAATTTCCTAAAGGTCCTCAACAATAAAGGATTTCCTTTCTAATGGTAAGAAATAATCAGTCAGTAGTAGCAGTTCCTGTTGTAAGTCTGCGCAGCACTGTCACTAAATATCACAGACTCACATTTTTAGCTGGCTATTATTACTTCAGCTTTAACAAGAAGATTCTGGGATGGATTCTGCCTGCTGAGACACCAAGTTATAATCTTTCAAATGAAGCCAAGCTAATAATTACTCCCAGGGCAAGACAAATCTGCAGACACTAACTAGGTTAATGGATATTAGGATCTGCATTTAATCTTGAACACGATAGCCAGGCAGGTGGGAGTGGGACTGAAGGGGAAGATCTGAACAGCGAAAGGAACTCTGAGATGATAATGCAAGATCTTGAACACATTCGTTCTCACTCAAACCAAAGGGATTTGAAATAATTTAGTTTTTTGAAGGACAAAAGCTCTGCTCCCAGGGAGAGTTTCTCATCCAGCACACTCGCATCTAACAGGCACACAGTGGACAAGCGAGGCAAGGAAATAACAAAAAGTCAGACTGCACGTTCCCTTGCTCCAGACAGAGCCAGTACGTGGGTGCCTATGGGACGAACAGGGGCATCTGTGTTGCACTGCATGGAAGTGCTTGTTTGATGGAGACACAACTCATTGCTCCCGTACATGAGCGTGAGATGCTTCCCAGGCCAACTACCACTTTGTGCATTGATGTCAGCTGATTGCCACATCTTCCTCTGCAAATTGCTGGCATTTGTGGAGCACCTACCTCACTGAAGATCAGACACAGGTAACCAAACTGTCAGAAAGAGCTTTGCAGTCACTCAGCACCCAAACCAGCTCTTTGGAGGCTTCCAAAGTCTGATTGCCAACAGAAATGTGCCACAGCGTGAAGCTCCAGCTGTGGGTGGCACAAAACCCACAAGCACGTCACTGTGCCATCAGGACTTGCTCTAGGCTTCTACCATTTCTACAGCAGTTGTTAACAAATCAGTCTCAGACCTATGCTCCACAAAAGAGGCTTCAGCTCTGGAGACTGAGACGTTTCAATACACGTTTCCAGTTATTCATGGTTTTCCAGAGAATATTACTTTTGTTTTAATTTGAAGGCAGCAGAGATTGAGGGTATTTAGCACCTCAGAGAACCGAGGACTATGTTCCCAGCATGTCTGGGCATAGAGGAGTCCTGTCTATCTACCACAGAGCAAATGAACCCCTAAGACGTGTGTGCATTCAGCAGACAGAAGGGGATCACAAACATGATGTAGCAAATGGCCATCGCTTTCAGTGAACAGCTACGGGCATTACAACAGTGAGGGTGATGCCATGCTAGGACAATGGAGCATTCATTTCCATACTTTTCTGCTTCTTTATTTTGTTTGGGCAAAAATCATAAGCAACTTCAAAAAATTCAATTGTTAAAATGTGTCAAAAATAAAATGTGACTTATTTTAAACAATGTGTGCTAGGCTTTCACATTAAAAAGGCGAAAAGCATATTTTGTCTCACAACCTGCTTAAAGCAAAACAAAAAACTAAGTTACAACTCCTTGCAAACAATGACGGCAATAAATACAGTAAATTACTGTTTTATGTGAGACAATATATTAATGTTAACTGAAGCAATGGAATTAGAAAACAAACTCCCTCTGGGAACAATTCTCACACCCTTGTTTTAGAAGGAAGCAGAGATTACTCTTAAATAACTTAATGCATTAACTCCTGTTAGACTGGACTGACAGGTCTTCCGTATGCTGAAGCTTTGCTTCTCTGATAATTGCAAACTTTTTGAACTGAGAAAGTTGTCAATTAAGAAAAACTCTGTACAGTCATTGCAGGGCTATCTAGGAACATAGAGATGGCCTATGTAGTGTAGGATTACTGAATTTTGTTATCACGCAGATCGCATTTTAGTAGAAATATTCCTTCAGACCTACTTACCCTCTTGATCATGATTATGTAAAACATTTCCCATTCAAAGTTATATAACATTTCTGTAGCAACTGTGACAATTGCTTACATGGACAAGCAATATCAAAGAAAAGAAGGCTGCTATCTGTTTTTTTTAAGGCAGTTTAGTAATTAGAAGGAAAAAAAGGAGGCAGGTCAGCTAACTCTCTAAGTGCATTGTGATAACCTCCACTGCACAGAAGCACAACAGAACTGAAACAAGATCTTAATAGTTGTGATCCCAGTTACCTGCTTCAGGAAGCTGCCTCACAAAACACTGAGCTTTACTCATATTTGTTATCACTTCCTCTTTATGTCCACTTATCAAGCCACTTTTTACTTGCTTTATCTGCAATGTTGTTATATCCTCTCCCAACTCACGCAAATAGATTGGATTTAGGGTTTGTCAGACCTTTGGTCTTCAGCACTTGAAGTACAGAGCTACCATAATTAGTGCTTTCTTTTAACTCCCTTCTATTTGACTTAAACTTTCTGTATTAACCATTTAAATGAATCTTTATTTGCACACGGTTTATATTATCTGGTCTTAACTTTAACCTTCCTATTTCTATTTTGTGTTTACTTCTTATAGATGACACTCAGGCATCAGGTCTATCAATCAAGTTCCTAAAACCTGAGTAGAAAAGAACTTTGAAAAAAGTATCTCGGTAGAAAGATGAATAGCAAGAGTTTGACACTGATTTTTTCCTAGGGATCATTAGTTATTCACAGAGAGTTATTCGCTTAATTTTCATGGCCCATTTTGGAGGCCGTAGGCACAGATCAGTCAGTAGTTCAGAACCTTCTCTAGTCCAGTCTGTAGCTATGCAAGACAGTGCTATTTAGCAAGGTCACTAAGTAGCTGCAAGCATTCCTCGGACCTCAGGAGGCAAGACCATTAGAGGCATTGTGAAAGAGCTGACTAGGCGTAGGACTGGAGGGCAGGCTGGCAATCCCGTCACAGCTCCAACACTTACCCTTCCTGTGGAGCTCACCAAACCACTCCCACTGGTGCAGGAGTTACCACTCTCCCTTTACTACCTACTGCAACAACGTGGGCTGGAGGAAGATCTGCTGCTGCTGCTCCTGCTGTTGCCCCTGCAACCCTCCCACGAATTCCAGCTGGGAAAGACAGTGAAAATTATCTGGGAATGAGCTGAATCAGCTTCTTTTGTAGGCGCCTTGGCCACACCCGCTGCGTGGCCAGTTCCACCCAGCACTCAGCAGCTCCTGAGCAGGATTTGGGGAAGGCTTGTGTGTTTGTGGGCTTCTCTCCATCCTGGAAGGGTGGTCACCAGGATCTGGGAGTGAAAGGGCTAAACTGAGGTCTCTGTCTTGGGTTCCTCATGTGTAAAGTTTGGATCCCACCACCTCCATAGGATACTGGAATGATTTTTTAAAGGCCTTTACAAGAGATGCAGTTATGAGGTGGTGATTCTGCTCTGTTCAGGATTAAGAGAAAACTCTCCAGTGACTGTTAGCACAGGAGGTCCCATACTTTCCCATTCCTTGGCCAGTGCTCATGTACCACATTCTTCTAACAACTGGGAGAAACGCCCAAACTCAGCACAGTCATCTTGGGACCCACTTCTGCAAAAAAGCCAACAATCCCACAGGCTGTGTCCCCCACCTTTTATATCTATAAATTAGTGATGCTTGAATGTGTTCCAAAGCCATCTTATGAACATTTACCCAAAGACCTCAGGGTATACCTGAGCTTGTCATAATGCCTTAAAACAGTTCTAAGTGCAAAGAGCAACAGGTTGATAAATTGCCTTTGGACACATCTCAAGTAGCTCAGCAGCTAATGACATTTTCAAGTTGTAATGTCTTTGCTGTAGTGTCGCACCCCAACATGACTTGCACACAGTCTTTTAGATGGTAGGAATAGATATCTGCACTCAGGAGTGTTCAGGGTAGTAAGGGCCATGCAGCATTGAATGTCAAACCAAAAAGGAGCAGTATGCCGAATAACTGGTTTGTTGTGTATGTTTCACATAGATTAATTTATGTGGATCATCACCCGACTGCTCTATTCTTGTTTCCTAGAAATGCCCTAGAAGAGGCACATTTATGGTGTCCTGCTGATATGAACATTCCTAGATTTGCCAAATATAGTACCTTGCTGTTTTAACTGAGCAGTCAAACTCGAACTGTGTACAGAAGTGACCTTGTTAGACTTACTCTAATTTTGTGCAATTTTTGTTATGTTGAATCTTCTAATTTTTTTGTTCTGCACAATCTAGAAGACACAAGTACTTAGTGTAGAGGCCAGAATGAGGTACTCTGAGATTTTTCATTTCACAGAGAGAAACAGGTGATCAAAGTTTCACAGAGGAGCATTGTGATGTGCCTGTATGATATACATGATCATACTTTAAAGAGGTTTCTGAAAAGGTTCCTGCTGCTATTTACTGGATATCAAATTATGTATATGTACTTATTATGAGAACAACCTATGAGTTTGCCTGTAATCATTGTAGTTAATATTATTATACCTCAAAGAGTAAATGTAAACATTTCCCAATACATTTTCAACATGTTTACTTTGTTTACATGAATGTACTTCCTGTATAATTATGGATATTTTGATCCCAGGAGTACATATGGGCTTAAATTTACAGATAAGCTTAGTCTCATTAGTTTTATTGAACTAGCAGAGCTTTACCAGTTTCTCTTTCATGGGAAAGAAAAACATTTTAAACATGAAAAAGTGATCATACAAGTACAAGAGGTAGGGGGCTTGAAACTCAAAAACTCTGGAGACGCACACTAAAAATTGAAAAAGGCTTGCCTTGATTTCAAACTGATAGATCTACCCCAGTCTCCTAAGAACTAGGAAAGTCCTTTGGATATATGCCTGAATTATGTCAATATTAAGGGTTTCTAGTGATTATGTCCCAGAGTTGTCACAAGAATACAAATATTATCTCTCTAGTATCACTTTTCAGAGTCAGAGACACAAAAGCAGAAGTGATCTATGGACAATAAACCTGGAAATATTCAAATTTATGCACCTAGAGTAAAATATTCTGAGACTTTAAAAACAGCATGAAATAAGTGATTATCTAATATACAATGGTAACACGGACTCAACTATTCTTTCTGATTTAATTCTTGCTTCATCTCCAACAGCTGTGGTTTAGTAAAGCGTCCAACCCCGATAAAAGCAATTCCTGTGATAGAAGCTATACCACAACACTTGGCATTTTGTTCTAATGCTAAAAACGTGTTCCATATTTCTAATGGAATTTGTTTAGCCTCTCCTTCCAGCATTAGATCTTGTTATGTCTGCTAGACTGAGAAACCCTTTATTATCAAATTTTGTCCCCAACTGTATATATATTTATATCAAATCAGACCCTTTATGTTCTCCCATATATCTAAATACTCCAGGAACTCTGAGCTCTTCTGCTCTCCACTAAATTGAGAACAGCAGACCTGGACACAGTGTTTCAATGTAGTAGGAATTTAACCTTAGCAAATAAAGATTTCCAAAATGGCTTTTTGACTACAACATCACTGTCCCAACTCTCATTAAGCTGACTATCCAACTTAACCATCTAAGTCTTTTTCAGACCATGACCTCAATTCTTTATGGATTACTTTCCTTGTTCGTGTATTCACAACATTGCATTTTCCCATTCTGAAACACTTCAGTTCACCACAACAAGCTTACTAGGTCATTCTGTACCAAAGGCCTGTCTTCTGTGTTATTTATCTCTCTTCCAGACTTTGCACCATCTAAAAATGTATAACTTTTATATCCCACCCAAGAAATTGATAAAAGTGTTATAAACAGTAGGTCAAGATAACTGATGGCTGCAAAGACTCAGTAGAAACAGTGTCTTGATTTGTTAGTACAGTATTGGCTTTATTTTAGTCTTCTCCTCATTTTCCCAGGTTCCCTAGACAACTCTTTTAAAGTTATTAGATACATGTTATTTGGACTTGCTGATTTAAAAATGTCTAATTTTAGTAGCTCTGTTTATCATCATTCTTCCTCGCTGTTAAAGTAGAAAGTATTCCGTTAATATCTAATATTATCACATATTTTGCCTTCAAACATAAACCACGCACACTTATTGAGCACTTTTGCTCTGTTTTCATTGTTCATATTTTGTTAGTAATCAATCAACTTTGTCATTATAGTTCCTTTTGCCCTCGATATGTCCAATGCATTCTTTTTATTACCTTTTAACTGTGCTGACCCCAATTTTCTTCCAGAGTCCTTTTGCTCTCCATCTCAGATTTGTATACTTCCCAATTCATTTGTTGTTACTGCTATCATCTTTCTGCTTCTTTGTATAAGCAGATAGACAGCTTTAGATACATACATACTGGGAAAAAAAATGAGTAGTATTTTATATTATCATAATCTTTATAGAAGATTAAATTTCTCTTTAAGACAGACTGGTTTTTAATCCTCTAGACTTCCTTTCTGACTTGGAGAGTGGTGGAATCACGAGCAGATTCACTCACTAGTAGAATGGCTTCTGGAATAGTGGATTAAATGCTCTTCCAAGTTATTATCTGTATTCTTCAGTTTACTTCCACCCCCACCCCATCTTCACACACATTAAATTGTTTTCCAGGCAGAAACACACATGTTTAGCAGTAGGAAAGACCTGGAGAAGTACTCAGGAAATTGAGATATGATACTGAACATGTAATTAGACGTGAATTTGTAGTGTAGTATGACAGCAGAAGAGGGTCACTGGAGGAAGTATCAACTATGCAAGGGGACATGCAGTGTAAGATTATTTCCCTATAACTCTGGTCTGACCACAGACAAATTGCTATGTTCAGTCTTGGGCACCTCCTTAGTAATTTGGAAGGAATTCAGAGAAGAGTGACAAAAGTGATTACATACTGATCAAATAAAACTGAGGCTATGGACACGTGAAAAGAGCTGAAGGCATGAGCCTGGAGCAAGTTGTACCATAGCATCTCCACACAAAGAAGCTAAGCATGATTATATGTATACAACACAATCTAAATGCATAACTCTGGTCTATATATCTACAGAGAATTACATTTAAAAATTTTATTAAGAGAATGTTCATGTTGCAAAATCAAGCATTCAAATGGTAGGAAATACCTGTGCAATTTTAATCCAGTCCCTTTGTGAATATTCATGATGATACAGCCTGTAGCTGTATGATCCATCAGCCATGTATTTTTCTATGCTCACATCCTGGCTCATGTTTACCTCCTCTGGTCTAATCCCTATTCTGGCTTTCTCCCTCCCACAGCTCCTGCCTCCCCTATCTTTTATCCTCTCCCCCATCCTCTGCCTCAGATTTCTTCTGTGTTTGCCCATAATCTTTCCTCCTTAGGTTTCTTTTTTTGCTCATACCTTTTTCTTCTTCTAGCCTTCTCTTAGCATTTCCCACCTTCCTTATCTTACCACATTAGTCAGGTCATTCTCCATCTCTACCTCCTACGAACATTTTAGCAAAGGGAGTGCTGAGAACATGGTAAAACCCATTTTCCTGCTCGCTTTTCTGACACTGGTGCCCACAGAGGTGTGAGCAGCTGAGACAAAAAATATAGTCAAAGACTTTTTCTACTCATTCAGTCCTTTTGAAGACAACTCTGTCACCCAAGGGAGGCACAGTCCCAGTTCTGATGTTGACCTTGCTAAATTAAGGTAGAAATTTTGAAGAACTCAATGAGCATAACAGGGCCCTGTTAAATCTGTGCAAGTAGTGTTTAGTTTTTTTTAATCCCCCCAGATATGCACAGTTTCAATGTGATGACATGTGATAGCAGACACATAAACCGAATGCTAGGGGTGATCCTCCGCTGAAACCAAAAGCCAAGTGTCTGCCACAAGACATATGTCTGTTACAACTTCTCAAGAAAAATGAATGTACTTTTTTTCCTCTCTCCTAGGAGATTTTTCTCCCTTTAACACCAGTTTCAGAAAAGTCTGATTTCTTCTGTCCAATATTCTCCAAAGAAATAAGCTCAAGGAATTTACTTACAGAGTAAAAATTCTGTCCAAACGAGCAAAATTAGACTGAACGGCATAAACCACGATTTTGTAGCAAGAAGTGATGGGCAGCCTTAGATAGGTCTAACAGTCTTCCCTATAGCATTGAGAGAAAAGCTGGCAACATAGTGACTTAAGGGAAAACGTAACACCCTACAAATATCTGGCAGGTAAAATGGAAAGGATGGACAGAAATTATTTAGGATTCCCTGGTCAGGAGTTATAGCATGAAACACTGCTATGAAATAAGGTCGTATGGGATCTAATGGAAACCATTAAAATTATTCTGAGCAAAAATATTAAGTGTAATACAGGGAATCATCTTGCATTGAGAAGGACTTGGACTAGATGATCTATTAGATTTTTTCCATCTATTTCTTCTGTAATTAATGGTAGAAGATTTGCCAGTGGCCAAAAAAAAAAGAAAAAAAAAAAGCCAAGAGTTCCCTCACCCTGTTCATCCTGTCCTTCTCTGTCTCATTAGATGGAGACTCTGCTCTCCCTATGTATCAGAAGAGAGACTGTATCAAGAAAATGAAGAAACATCTTCAGCCAGTAAAAGAATTGCAGACCCTAATGGTGTAGCTGGCAGCAAAAGGCAGCCAAGATTCTTCCTGTAACTAAGGAAGGAACATTTAATGGAAATGCACATATGATAAGGTTAAAAAAAAAAAATCAAGACAAACCCTTTACTAGTCCGTAATTTATGCGGTCACTTGAGATGGGGAAAAAAAGAAGTCCAACTGTATTTTAATGAATACATTAGGAATGGACAGGATTATAGTTTACGTCTTTTATACTGCTTCTACAGCCTGTAGAGAAGTTTATTCTATAAATTTTCAGTTATAATTTAAAGGTATAATTTCTAGTCTAATCCTCTAGGTGAAAGAGCCTTAAGTTGTCCACACCTATATTCTTTTTGGTGGGTGAAGACAGCATAAAAAGTATCTTCTACAATTAACAGAACAAAGTGTCTGCTCAGTTTTTCCGTCTCTCACTTTACTCCCTTCCCAGTCTTCTAAGAGACCCTTATTTTTAGGAACTGAAATAACCTTGGAGGGAATCAACTTACCTATTCTTAAAGGAAATTGTTTCCTGATAGCAGATTCTTAGATACCAGGTACTTCAGGTGGAGACAAATTCCTTTTGGAGATTAAATACATTTCTAAATAATACTGATGTAACTCTTACAAAAGACTACACTCAATCACAGAGGGCCAATCTTCCTGATCCGATAAAACACATGACAAAAGCTTCTTATGACTGAGAGCCACAAGATGCTTACCATCTCCGTCAGAGACCTCATGGATGTATTGTAGGGGTGAAAGATGGCAATGGTTTCCAAAATATCCCAGAACTGAGTTAACTGGGTCCAAAATGCAGAAGCTGGGAGTTACATATTGGCTAGACATCTACAAAAACAGTACTATTGAGCTATGGGCATTATATTTACAAACCTGATTGAGATGCTTATTACAGACAGAGAATTAAAAATTATGAAATCATAAACAATCTTATTCTGACTTTGAGATGGGCAGAACAGCATTAGGGATTCACAGACCTTTTTCCCCCTCCCAGGGACTTCCAGCCTGAGTAGTGGCCATAGTGGTGGGAACTAGTGGCATTTCTGTTTTGTGTCATGCAGCGTACCACTTCGAACTGACTTCGACAGTAAATGTGTCGTAGGATTGCTCCTGTCTGAATCCAGATCATGCAGAACTATTAACTGCTAAACAAATGAACCTTTGAGAACTTTGGCTTGAGAGTCTTTATTGTCTCAAATTCCATGTTATTTTGTTTTTTATAACCTATGAGCTTTCCTTTTTATATTATATAAATATGCAGCTGTACATGACAAAACTTTTTAATCTATATTTTACTTGTGCCTGTAAGTGCTTCACTGTTTGCCAAATGTCTGTGCAATTATTTCTTAAAACCACCTTCTTACACAAAGTCTCTCATCTCTGATCTATATAAAAAGTGTGGATCGTGTTAATTCAGATTTATTGAAAAAAACAAACCTGCTCTGCTCTGAAATTAACACATATTCAGATCACCATATGCATAGTCTGTATTTAAGGTCTGTCTATCACAAAAGTTGCACACTCAGAAACTGTGTGTTCCTGTTATCTTCTACATTGAGCTAAACAAATGTGATCCAAAAATAATTATAGTTAAAAAGCCTGAATCCTGAAGGTTATACTGTATACTAGCCTCATTCAGGCTAAAGTGAATGGTATGAATGAGTTTTATAAGAATAAAGTAGAACATTGATTAGAAAGGGATTGATATTTGCCTCTTCAGGTACACAAGGAGATAGGAATGAAGGTCAGGTATCCTAGGGAAGGAATTGTTTTGCTTTGCGTAAGGAACAAATTTGCCTCGTGTATGAGAAAAAAAGTGCTTGTAGCTCCCAATTCCACATGTCCTCTATATTACGGTAGCCACTTGCCATCTCCTGCATGGCAGCTCGGGAAGGCCTGATGTGGCTGGACTTTCAGTGACTCCTGTTGGCCACTTTCACTGTCCATATGCACTGATAAGATACCATAGGTGTGCAGAGACAGGGCAAAAGTGCTCTTGCGGGGTAAACTCCCTGAAAATCGTTATGGAGGTGGGGTACGAGAACGAAGAGCCGATGTGTGTTTCCTGGCTCCGGTCACTGCTACTAGGAGAGTAAATACCAAAATTCCCAGCAGACTCCCACTTCTGAACAGTCGTCCCAGCTGCAACTGAGTATTTGTAATGGGTTGTGATTGGCACAAGGATGTGAAAGGATGGATGGGAGACTGGTCAGGATGCTGCTCTTGACTGTTTGGGGCAGGATTTCTCAGTATGTGGCCGAATAATAGTAGCTGTATTAGTACATGAGGGAGAAAAGTAGACCTGCTACATAGTCTGATCTTTTTTACATCAACAAATAAATCATAATACAAAGACATCAAGCCCCAGGGGTCTTTTATTCAGGTGTTGTAAGTTTTTGCAAAAAAAAAAAAAAATAGTAATTTATCTCAGGTAGACTCTGTTTAAAGAAAATGTTCTTGGAAGACAACTCAGCAAGCATATTTAACATTAATGGGATTGGGAAGAATAATTTATATACATTAGAAAAAAGGAAGCCCAAAAAATCATAAGAACTGAACGTAAGCCAATTCAAAATTATTTAGGATGTTGTACAAGTTACAACAGTACATTCCGTGACTTGTAGCCTAATATCAAATATCATGAGGAGTCTTTACAAAATTAAAGACCAGACACTGCTCAGCATGCTAGATCTATGATGAATACGAATCAGTTCCACTCTCTTTTCAGCCTTGACCACCATTCTCATGCCAATTCACTGAAGTTAAACTATACAAATTAAATGCAAAATGAGAATGAGTCAATAGCACGCATTCAGAAACAAGTAACTTCAGAAATGAACATAAGATAACCTCTCTTCCCCGTCTCAGTCCCGTGCCTACCAATATTCTGCCATGTAGCATGTCATATATTTTGTCTCAGGCCACAAGACAGTAGCCTTATCCTTATTTATCTGTCAGATAAGCACATCCCCAGTCTAAAATTAACAATAGGGCTAGATTTGTATTCCCATTCTATTGCAGAATGCCACCTCCCTCCATTAATAGTTCACTTGGTATATCCTCTTCCTATTTTTTTTCCCCTTGGAGAAAGTTGCTGTTTCAAAGTATATAAGAGTATTAGTCTCCAGTGTTAGAATAATGAAGAAAAAATATAAAAACAGGCAAAGTTCAAGCTGACACATTTATAACAGTGAGAGTAATCATTCTGCAAATCAGATTTCCAAGGGATGTGGTAAATTTTCCATAATTAGGAATCTTTAAATCAAGACTGTATATCTTATTAAAAGAGATGTTCCAGTCTAATGTAAATTGTTAAGCAGGAGTAAGCTGGCAAGAACTGTATGGTCTAGTTTATGGAAGAAAGCAGATATCATGGTGATCTCATGTGAAATATGAAAAATAATAGTAATAGTAATAAAAATAACAGTAAACATGAAAAAAATAACACTATAGCTATTTAAATTCCCAAACTTAGTCACCAAAGTCCAGAATTCAGTTATTATTTAAGCACTTGATTTTCAAGGCTACTAAGAGACCAGTTGATTTGGATGGCCTCAGTCTATGGGCAATATCATGTAGCTAACAGAAATCAAAATGAGTTGTTCTACATCAATCTCTGCAAAAACAAAGAGAAAATAAATGAAATAGAAACTGATGAATGCAAAGGAATTCCAGGTTCCAAATGCTGAGTGAGCATAGGAAATCTGTGAGCACAGGAAAAAAATCCACTGCAATTTGAGGAAAATACTCAGGATCCTTTTTTTTTTAATTACAATTTATTTATTCTTCAGAGATTGTAATTCACTAGAAAACCCATTTGGCACTTTTTTCACTACAATCATTTATAAGACAATGTTTTCTTAATGGAGGGCTGATTACCTACTATGAGATGAAGGCAAAACAAGTTTTAGAGCAAATTATTTTACTCAAGGTAAAGTAGGAACTAGCAGTCCATGGAGATCTAGAGAGGGAGCTTTCGGGCAGACTTCTCAAAGAGAGTCATTGTTGGCCTAATGTTGTTCTCTTCGAAACCAGTGGAAAAACTGAGTGTTTTTTTGAAATAATGTTCTTTAATGGAGGCAAATCTAGGCCAAGGAGAAGTGCTTATAGTAATTGAACTTTTTGTGCCAGCTACCAGAAAACTTTTCAAGTTTAATGGTGTGGTAATAGACAACTATCATCATTCCCAAAGCTTTTCTTTGTGACAGTTATTATAAATCTCTACCCTTCCTTCCAATAAAGAAGATTTTTCTTGCTCCTTAGCTCATATGTTCACTTTGAGTGAGGGAAAATAAGCCCAGCCAGATAGTCAAAAGAAGCATAGGGCATCAGACACCACATTCATTTAACAGCATAGAGAGTATTTTAGATTGAAAACCTTGTAGTGATGACTTTAACATAAATTCAACATCTCCTATAACTGTTTTCACAATCCTTTGAAATTTCAGAAAGAAACATTATTATTTGATAATAATTAATTTCCATTGTGATATGTGCTGCATAACCTGCCACAAAGCAGTGCCTCATAGCTGTAGCGGGATGGACCATCCCTCTGACATGACTAACTAGGCTGGGCAAAGTACCAACGCTAACACACTGTATGCTCCTTTGGGTACCTGAGCTAGCTCGCATATCTCTGCACCGCACTGCTTTGTGCATCTTCAGTGCTCTTACAGTACCAGTGCATAAAAAAGCAGGCAGTAGGAGAAAGGAGCTGTTCTTATTCCCCTTTTACAAGGAAGGAGGGATGATAATAATTTGCAGAAGTGCCCAGAATTATTATTATTTATTATTTGCACTGTGATAGCATCTATGAACAGAGTCTGTGGCAGAGCTGGAAAGAGAACCTAGCTCTTGTAAGCACCAGTCAAGTGCCAAAACCACAAGTCCTTCCTTCCTCCCACACTGCATGTATTTGTAAAGAATTATGCTTTTTTGCAATTTTGTAACTGCTACAGCTCTGTTAACCCCCCGCCCCCCACATTATTCTGGTCTTTATTTGGCTTAAGAAGTTACAGTTTTTAAGGATATTTTCATTATATACTTTTTTAATCTAAATTATTTGAATGTTTTTTTCATTTGAAAAGCCATGAATGAAGAAAAAGAGACTGCTACATTGCACTTGTACATTCTCAGGAATTACTCATGTGCACTTATTCACATGTTCATACGCACATAGTTACAAAACCTAACATACAGAAAACACTGTTTTCCAGGGTATTCTCACACTCTGTGACTGATCAAACACAGAAACCATTTAACCTCGCTCATGCACTACAAATACATGTAAGAGGAAGTGAGAAAAAAAGGAACTAACAAAGCTTCAAACAATGAAGGAGTCAAAGAAGAAAGCTCATGCACAGTTTTCACCACCACCACAACAGAATGTGCGTCTTTTAATTTTCATTCCGGTAGATTGCTGCGAACCCTGCTTGCAAAATTCACAGTGGTGGAAAGAGGCAGGAAAAGGGTTAAGTGAGCTAGGATAGGAGGAGCCCTTCAGAGTCTGTTAAAAGATGTAAATAACTTTTGTGCTGAATGCGGCTCTGATTAAACAAAGCCATTATTATTAGCTTTTTAAAACTGTAAGTCTGAAATATATGCAGCAACTTGCCAAGTAACAATGCCATGTCACTTGTTTCCTATTCTTCTCACTTTCATCCTAATTCTACCCTTTTCCCCATCCATATTATTCTCATTCTTAACTCTGGGCCCTGCACTGATTAACCCCATGGAGCCCAGATCCTTGACTTGGCTTCTAGAGGCTACTGCAATACAAAGAGTGTGTAACTAATAATAATAGTCTCCAGATACTTACCGCTGGGCACGGTGCTTATTACTGTGAGTAGTCTCATTGAAGCCAATGACACTGCTTTCTTCCAGGAGTAGTTACAGTGAGGTTAATGGCACTCTTCAGAGTGTAAACACCACACCCTGCTAAAGTGTTTAAAATATCAGGACTTTATAAGCTATTCTGGCCAGGTAATCTGTCTTTGTTTGTCCTGCTGAGCATCCCATGTGATCATGACACAATGTATTACAAATCAGAAATGCAATAACTTCAGTAATTGGGTTTTTGGGTTTTACAGTTGCTTTCCTTTTTTATATAAATATGGCAGTTTTTGTAGAGTTAGGATTCTAAATGCCTTTTTCTCTAAATTTCTATTTGCTCGTAAATATTATGCACATTCTCCAGTCAGACTGAAATTTAGAAACACATAATTGGACTACAGGATATAGGTAGGGCTTTGAGTATGGTGCTACTTGAGTCAGAAATTCTAAAGATTTGGCTTTTCTTAGCCTCAAAAAAAGAGAAAATATATTTTTGTAATTCATTTGAAAAAGACCAAAAAAACCCTCTGAGCAATGTTTTCTTGTGTGTGTGTAGACATGGAGATCACATTGGATCTACAGTCATGCCCAAAGTGGCCTCAGTCACTCAGTGTTTCTCTCAATCACTGTGTGGTTCAAGGCAGAAAACTAGAACTCCATTTTCAATAAATAGTTGAGTTTTTGGTGAAGCAAGATGTTTATTGGGGAAGGACTGTCCTGCACAGGCCTGAGTTGAGTTTCTAGGCTTTCCAATCTGCCAGTTTGCATAGAGGCAGGATGGCTAAAAGGACTCCTGAAGAAGCTACCGATTCTGACTTCCACGCAGCCAGTTTCAGTGAAAACTGAGCTACCCTCTATGCTGTGGGACAACGGGTTAGAGGAAGGAAAGCAGGACCTGGCGCAGAGAGTTAGTCAGACAGGAGAGCCGGTAACCTAGGTCTTCCCACTGAAGGAGCTGAAATCCCAGTTGGGTGGAGGACATAGGGTGTTTGTGTGTGCACGTGTATGTAGGGGAACCGGGATCATAGGGCAGAGTATGGAAGTTGGCAGTTCTTCAGCCTACGTGTGTACAACAGAGTGTCATAGACATTTAGGAATATTTTTTTACCTGCTAATAGCTTCAAAATGCTGCTGTGAGAGGAAGAGGAAATGGCCAGAAAAAGTGTAAGGAGAGGTAAAACTGTATATTTTGGAGGGTGGGGCAGAATGTAGGGAGGACGAGGCAAATACATGGATTTATTCATGTGACCAAAATCATCTCCATGCAATAAGGCAATAGAAAAATTGCACAAAATGATTGTGCATTCCTGCAATAAACATTCCTCTTACATTAAAAATCAGCAAAAAGCAATTCCTCCCAAGCAGATTCAGTGAGCGAAACAAATCAAAACAACAAAAAAATCCCTTTGTTTGAGTAAACTTAGGATTGCTTACAGGTATTTTGTACCCTTCAGAGAGTCAGGTGTTGTAAAATCCAAACTTCTGAAAACCAGGAGATGCATGGGCAAACATCTCAGTTTAAATTTCTGAAAACTGGGGAATTCAAGATTATGTTTTAACGCTGTTTGTGCAATTCACCTATGAACTGTAATGAGTAGAATTTACCTGTGTCTGCCCTACAGTCAAACACTCAGTCTATTCCATAGAAAGCGTATCACATCAACTGTTCTGATACATCTGTTACTTACAGCGCCTTTGCCCTTTTGCAGATGACTCAGTCCGACACTTTTCTTTCACTTACCAGCCTGTAAACCCGCAGACCACACATATCTCCCATTTAGCTGTTGATGATCTCGGCACCCTACCACTAATATAATATACACATGACAGTGCAGAAATAAGGTATATTGGATTCTCCCCAGGTGCTTCAGTATCTTTTTACTTTGGTCACGAAAACAGGACTCACTTGCAGGGATTCACATACACACCCAGAGAGACACCACTGCTCCCCAGTCATTTCATACCACAGTCATGCCACGCTGCTCCATCGCATCCCTCTGCCTCTACAGATAAGGCTAATATACTGAATTCAGCAGAAAAAAGCCTCCAGAGACTCCCCAGCCGCGACTGCATGTTCCAGAGGGCGCAATTAGGATGCAGGGCCATGTCATTTAACTCTTTGCTTCCCAGTTCTCAGAAATCTGAGTTTTGCTGTGTCTGTTCTGGAGTGACACAAAGAGCATTTGCTTAATTCATAAAGCATTGCTTCTCTATAAATAGGTATAATAAGTATGCTAGGAAATGAGTTTATAGTGTGTAAATTCATCAAACAGTGCATTTCAAGTCATCACTGCAGAGGTTTTGCAGAAAGCAAAACTTCACATTTATAATTGTGAGTATTTACCCCATGAGACTGATTTTAAGTGCTATGATAATTTGATTACTGTATATTTTCAATGAAAATAGCTCCAGTAACCTAGTGCTTCTTACAAAAGTACTTCTCATGTGTATTCAAGTGCAGCAGCTATTCAAAGAAGAGTTCTGAGTTGTAAATGAATATAAGAGAAGGCAACTACTTGTTTTCAGGCATGATCTGCAAACAGAACAATAGGCAAAAATAACTAAAGTAAATAGAAATTAAATGTTCATTGTGAAGAGCTGGGGCTCACACTGTGTCACAGAACTATCAGCTAACACAACCAGTGTTTTAATGACCCACCCTGGTGCTGTAATAGCATATCTTGTGCGAGGTGCTTGAAGATCAATTAATAGTTAGGATGAAAGGGCCAGGAATCCATGCCATCTTACCGCCCCGAGGCTTTAAGTTCAGCAGAGAAACACAAAGCTCGCCAGTAAGCTTATCATCCAGAGCTTTGCAGCTGACAGTCTGGGAAGCGTGATTTAAAAGCTGAGTCTGAAGGTGTGCTCTGAATCTGCCGGTGTGCTCTCCACAGGACCAGGTTCAGGTTCAGACATGCTGCAGGCAGGCAGAGGACTGGGCCTGCTCCTGAGGATGCCCAGGAGCTTCTCTTGGCACATGGAAGTGTTGAGGAACATAAAAGTTTGGAGGCATGTCTAGCCTTTGAGCCAGCTGGAATACACGCTTGTCTCAGCAGCACATTACCTCCACAACCCACATAGACACTGTTTCCAAATCAGAAAAACAATAAATTCCTTTCAATCTCTCATGGCAGCTCTTCCCAAGCCACTTTATCGAGCAAAGGAGAATGGACTGTGCATTGAATACTTGCTTGGTGACAAACCACGGTCACTTTGCACTTCCAACGGCGGGTAAGAGTGTGTACAAGGTGCATGCTAGAGCAGACAGAAAAAGCTAAGCAGGTCCTGAATTAAAATTAATCCCAATGACTTATATTTTTGGGAATAGTGGGCAGTGAAAGGTTGCTATACAGTGAGGCAGCATCCTTCTGGCTGCCTCACAGCTGTGTGTTTCCTACCTGAGGTAATACACCACTCGGCCATGCAGCACAAATGGAAACAAGCTCCCAAATTCTGTGAGGTTTTCCCATTTCTGATGTGGACCCAGTTTTTTTTCTTTGCAATACTGGTTTGGCTGAAGGGGACAGGCAGTTGGAAAGCAAAAGTTTACCTCTGCTATTACTGTTAGACACTTTGATACTGCTGTGCAATTACAGCTTTGTGAGTACGCACATGCATGTTTTCATGGAGTGAAGAGATAGCAAATACATACGTACAAGCTGACCTTTAATTAAAGTAGTACACGCTTACTTTTCTAAAGTAAAAGCACAATAAATTCCATAGTAGTTATTTTTCTAGGCTCGTCACTCATCCTTGTAATTGTTATGTCCATGTAAGACATTTGAGACAGATCTATGAATGCGAAAAAGGCAGCCTAATCTGATGAGAAAGGGCAGTTGACAGAGGAGAGACTTTATTTGCATTTTAGAGAATGATTCTCTTTTCCAGGCTGTTTCGTCCTTCTGGACAGAGTGCCAGAAAGGAGAGGTATCAATGATAGCTTCAGCAATGCTCAGGTTAAATTGCAGATGCTGATCGTGTGACCGGACTCGGTATCAGAGTACATGCGCATATGCACCGACGGAGAGTTCTTTCCAGTCCCTCCACTTGAAGTCTGTGGAAAAATCCATCCTTGCTTAAAGGTTACCTTAATGAGACAATAATCTCTGTGACTACATAATTATGACTTTTTGTGTATCTCTAATAAAATCATCTGTGTCCTTCTTTTCATCTTAAAAAGGAAAGCATTAAAAAGCCCTGACCACAGAAAGCTTTTTTATGAATATGACCCTTTGTCCCAGGTAAGTATTGCATCAGGGAATACAGCAGCATACCTGTTGCTTAATTTAAGAAGGAAAAAAGGTTTTAAATTTCAGGGCAAAAGAAAATATTAATATCTTTGTGGGGAATGGTTTCCCAAAATAACTGCTAGTGGAAAAAACAGAAGCAACCAGAGATAGTGTCTAAGACCCTAGGCAGAATATTAGTTGAGGATTTTCATTTCTCATACCAACACACCTGGTCCCATTAAAACATATATCTATTTTCTTCAAAAAAGTATATTCAAACTGTTTCAATATTGCCAGCTTAAGAATGGTAGGAAATTACTTATGTGGCATTTAATTAATTAATGCAAGATGTATATACAATAAAAAAGTAACAATTAGAATACATCACTTTTCTAAAGTTGGACTCACTTTATTCACTTTAAAACATAGATAGCATAAAATATAATACTGAGCAAGTATAACACATGTATGGTGGAAAACAATAGAATCTCAGTATTAATAGAAACCAGTTCCCAGTTGCAACTGTTTTTCAAGGGAATACAGTTAGAAGCTAAGCATTTGATATTCTATGCTTATGACAAACTTGCCTTACTGCAGATATTTTCCCACATAGAAACTCTAGCAGTGCCACCTTCTTAGGCTCTCCAGGGAACATTTTCCTCTCTTGAAAACATTTTGGGGTTTTACCAATAAAAAAAAAAGGAAAGAAAGAAAAAAAAATCAACTGTCTCACTGGATTGAACCTCAAAGGCTTCTTTGACGCAAGTGTTATTTTGACCACGTGAACATGGTTTCCATTTTTAAAAAACTAGATTAAAACATGCATGAACAAACTGTCCATTGAACTTTAATGTTTCTTTGTTGCTTTGATGGTTAGCAGATTTCTGCTTCGTAGATTGCCTCCTCCCCATACATTCTAAAAGTGAAATGATACATTGTAATTTGAATGATAATTTTGTTTTGATGATTTAATTGATAACAGACAGAGAAATAAAATCCCTGTTTTTCTCTGCCATGCAGATGATATAGCTACATTTCTTAGTAAACATCTGTATATAATTAAGGGATGTTGCTCTAAAACTGTTTTTTTCCTTACCTTTGCCCTGGGGTTTTCTTGAGGCTCTGTAGGATAATCCCTGTTCAGGAAAGAAGATGTTGCCTCTTGTCATTCAAGGATTCTTTATCTTTACTTTTGGTGTTTTAGGTGCCAACTAAAAGTTATCTGCCCACATTGTTTTTAGTGACGTCAAGACCCATCGTAGCACACCCCCTTTTTGTTATCATTCCAAGAATCTTCACAATCCCATCAGTTTATCTTAAAAAAGAAACCTCATTAGCTGTACTTTAGTGCACACAGGGTTTGACCTAATGTGTTTATATATTTTTGCAACTGCAATGTTATGTGAAAGATAGCAAAAATATTCAGTAGGATTGCTTCTACCCCAATTGTTTGACTGTGCAGTAATGCCATATTTTTTAAGATTTGCACATCTTTGTATAGACATGTAAATCTAAAGCAGACCAAGGACTGTTCAAACCTGCTCCGCCGATGTTGCACACAGGGAGTTATTCATTCAGTTTATCAGTCATAAAAATAATTGCACTGCACTTAGAACTGACTGACATCTTTTATAATTTTTAACACTAAAATGTCCTGGTAAAAAAGAACTCTACAATAATAGCTCCTGATTAGTAGAGAATTGCTACTGTAAATTATAGTGTTTGCAGAATTAAATAGAGTTGAGAGAGATACAACTTTATATTCCAAAGACGTAATAAGGATTTTGTCTCCCTTTCCTCCCCATAAAGCCTTAACAATGCCTTATGTAGCATGTCTATTCCCGGTGGGAAAAAAAATGACCAGATGACTGCTATTTTCAAAATTTATAAATATAACCTTTTTATTTTAAAACCTAAAATAAAACGAGAACGAATTGTCAACAATACTGGGATTTCTGTTTCCCTCCAGCTATAATGACTGCTATTTTTTAAGGAAGAAACAAACAAAATCCCAGAAATGTATGCAATTTTGGTCTTCAGAATGTGTAAAAGAGAAAATTATTTTGCATATGTTTGTGCAGCTCTCCTCCCTAATCCTGATCTCCTTTCTTCACTAGAAAAGGAGCAGTTACAAATGAAATGTATTCTACTGTCAGCAGACTTGCAAAAATAAAAAAAATTTGGATGTCACAGTAAAATAAATAGAATATTTGATTTGTGCGAATGCCATTTTAAAATATTGACCTTTGACATCTTCAGAAGTTTTTAAAGCATTTTCCCAGTATCTGAAAGCCAGGGTAAATCTTGTGAAACTTCCTGGGTCTTTCCTTGGCATATTTTTTTTCTTAAGTTATATAATAGATCTTGATACTTGGATTGACTCGAATGAAAATGTAGAGGCTCTTGGTCATTTGCTAGTCTATCAACAACAGAACTTCTAAGGCACTTCAGCTGTGACAGGCTCTAAGAGAATATCTATATTGCTGTTTGATGGCCATTCCAGGATTCAAAACCACCATCAAGACTAGACAGCGAACTTGTAAGCATGGGCTCAGACATGCTGGAGGGTACCCTCAAGAGTGCATGGGACCCTGCGTGTCCAAGCATGCCAGGTAGATTAATTCCCTACCAAGTATGCCCAGATAAATAGCCTACAGGTTGATTGAGAAGCTGGCTGTCTGAGAGGCAGCCAAAGGGAGAGGAGCTAAGCAGCAGTGCAGGGCGCCTGTAGAGCTCAGGGTGCTCCAGAGACTGCTCTGCCTGAGCGGTTTTGCCATACCATAAGTTTTATATGAATTACTATGTCTCAGATATCGGATTTCTTATTTTTTATTTCATATGGAAAACATATTAGAAGAAAGAAGCACATACAGTTTGTGAGAGAACAGGCTACTTGTCAACCCTTATCTTGGACTTGCCTGTCTGGATTTCACATACTCTATCATGGGTTGGTAACATTGACCATCTCAGCTCAGGAAAGGGTCCCAGATATGAAGCAGCAAGGAGTTACTTAATAACCACCACTCAACCGTGTTTTTCCCTCAGGCCAGCTGTATGATTACTGACAGATATATTTGCACTGTGCTTGTCGGTATCCGTACCTGGCCTATGAATGCACAGAGAACTTCAGTTTCTAGCACTGACAGTCCCTTATTCCTTGCAAAGCTCATTTATTTATCACCTCATCAAATTAAAGAAAATGAACAAAATATAAACAAATCAGGGTTTCAGGATATCGCAAGGGTGGTCTTCTATTGCAATATATAGCAAATACTGGAGAAGAAGATAAGCTTTGAATGGTGTAGTAGGCAAAACTCTTCTTTAGTCTGATTTACCTCATTATTGATACTATTATTATCAATCTAAATTTAGAGGAATAAGGCAAGATGGAAAAGGAAACTTTATAAACAAGGACTTTAACTTAAAAAAAGACTCAGTCTCCTTCAGTGAGTGCATATTTAGTTCAGTATTTTTCTTGGCAAAGTTTAGGCATGTCTCTAGTTAACAAATGTATTCTGCTGTCAGCCCTTTTCAAGAATTATATTTGATGCTGGATGCCAAATAACTTCTTTAACTATTAATAAATAACTCACAGGTATCTTAGATAGTGTGCACTTGAGGAATTATGCTAATACTGTCTATGATGGAGAGAAGGGAAATCCCCCCTCCTACATTTCCACTTTTGCTGACTTGTTCTCTGAACTTGGCTTTCAGAACTGGTTCATTCTCACTGCAAACACACCCATCTAATCACATGTGAAATATGTTCACTGACCATATGCTTCTTGATGATGTTACTGAGAAAACTCCTGTGGACTCCATGATGGGATAAAATAAGGACCTGTCAGTTGTGGTGCCTGGTCTGGCTGCTTATATTTCATTAGCTTCATGATAATGAGTCTTTACAGTTTGAAAAGAGCAGAAAAGAAGAGTCGCTACCATGTGAACCAAACTACACTACATATTAGGTGCTGCTTAACTGACAATAAAATGTTTTACAAGTTAAAAAAAAGCATTAAGTGACACCATGATTTTTCATGTGGCTTGCAGAGAAGAAAGAATCTTTAAGGGAATATTTAGATAAATTATACCCCAACTCTCAAGGTGTGTCACAACTACTTGAGGTATTATTTTTAGCAGAATTCATTTTTTTTTCACATTTATTTGAATCAATTTCAAACTAGTCCCTCGTAAGAGCTGCTTTGTTAATGCCACAGAAACTGAAATGGCTGTTATCTCAATCACTTCTCCCAACACTGAAGTGACAACTATCAAGTGATAGTAGCTAGCCCCTTTTTACATGTCATTTGCTTCCTAAATTTAGTCAATATGCCAGAATATTTCTGTGATAAATTTCAACCAAAGGAAAAAAAATAATTGAAGAGGATCTCAGTGCTTCTTGACCACCAAATTCACTGTTGCAGTAAAATTAATATCTCTTTGGGGAAGAGAGAGAGGAACATGGAAGGAGAGTTGTTGTAAAAAGGAAAACCCTGAATATTCAGACAAGCTTTTTATCTTTATTTTTGATTTGAAGATTTGATAACTAACAACCTTCTTCTCTTATCAATTATTAAATCATATTTTCCTTCAAGTTAAAATATTTATTTTTCCCTGTAGATTTTATCCTGACAGGATTAAAGACAGCAGTGTCTCAACTTGTGGTGTTGGCTCTCTAGATTCATGGGAATTTCAATCCCCAACTCCAGAGGGCGCTCTAACTAGGAAGGGATAAAATACTGCATGAATGTGCCTTTCTCTTTCCCATGTAGGAGCTTGACAGCCCTGCCCCTGAGAATTAGTCTACTAGAATAGATTTCATCCTTCCAAAAAAGGTTGGTAAAATGAGCAGACTATTATGCACTCCATCTTTGTCTTTTCTTTACAATCTGTTGCATAATGTTAGACAATGCTACCCAACTAGCTTTACATATATTTTAATCTTTTCCCTCTGCAGAAAAATCCCCAATTTTGGTGTTCGGTCCATCGGTGATGGAATACAAAAGGAATATGGATTTTACCATATTTCTAGCATCCACTATCACATCAAATTTCATATCCTTCCCCAAGAATTGAAACATTTTTCAAGCTGAGTGTCTTGTTTTGTTATACAATTGTTACAGTTGTTTTTGAGTGCCACGTCCACTTCCATAGCTGCACGAGGCATAGCTCTATCAGTTCTTACTTGGTATTGCTTTCATTACTTCCCTTTTCTTTTCTTATCTCCCTCTACCATTATTAATTGCCATATACTTACTTGTCCCTTCAGGTCCTCTGAGATTTAGCATTGCTAAATCTGAAGAAATGCTCATCATTGTTGCCAGCCTGAGTCACAGAAAGATATATGCTGTCTATCCATTGAAAGAATCCATTCACGCACTTTCTCACAGATGCATCTCAGTAGTCCAACACCAAAACAGCTTTGTCATAGCCTCAGCTCTTCAGGTTTGTCATGATACTGGTCTTGATCTTGTTGACAAAACAAAGCTTGATATCTCGCATATTGGATAATGTCAGAAAAGCAGTAGAATAACCAAAACTCAAAGACGGCATTAAGGACTGCTGGCTGATTAACTCACTTAGGAGTTAATTTGTCAATTATTCAAGAATTAGTAAGGTTTTCCTTATGTCTACTTAAATTGTTGTATATTTTGACTTTTGAATATTTTGTATTAGAGGAAGGCCTGCCCATCTGAAGTAGTAGAACCTATTTGTTTGGGTTTGGATTTTTTATCATGCCTATTATAGAAAAAGGAAAAATTGAAAGAATAAAAATCCTAGTGATAGTCCAGTTTGTAATCATCCCTTCTTTAACTAGTGCTTTTCCTAAGGAAATGAGAAACATAAGGCTATGTAAACAAAAGGAATGGCAAGTGTATAAATAGCAGGAAAATCTGCCATTTTAAAAGGGCAGTATTATGAAAGGAATCATTGGCACCCAAGGTGACAGAAGCATGACCAATGTATAGTTCAGATCCCATGAGAAGAGGAGAAGGCGCATTCTGTCTAGTATTGTTTCCTGCAACTCTGCATTACTTCTTGTGTGAGATATGACAGTCAATGCTGATTGAATTAGTGCTAAATCCTACAGATTTCTGCTCCAAGACTTCTCTACCTGTCACAGGAGGGGCTAGATTACTGGAGCAGATAGATAGCTAATCGTAACTCCTCAGGGAGCCGTGATATCATGTTTGAGGGGATTGCAGGGAGCTGCATGGAAGGACAATCAGTCAATGCAGATGAGCTGAGAAGAAAACACACCAGACAAAGAAAGACCAATAACAAATGAAGAATGGAAAATTAACAATGATTCAGAATTGCTAAAACACTAGGCTTCCTACTAAAGCTTCACTTAGCCAACTCTCGATGATGTAGGCTCTATTGAATGCTTCACTGCTGATAAGGTTATATATTGCTTGGGGTTTATTGTTGTCAGATCTGGCATTGCTCTGCATCAAACTCAGTTTGTGACGTTTTTGCTGACTGCTTTTGGCACTTGCCTAGGTTATGATCCTGCATTGCACGTAGGTGCTAGACATCTGGAGTCTGGTTATTTAAGGCAGTTTTATTTTCCTGAGGTACTTTTTCCAATTTGAAAGGCATGAAATAATGAAGTGGATTGTACCATAGTGGGATAAAAGTTATCTCGCTCACCAGCTGCCATGGGAAAGGCAAATATGCAGAATACCCTTAATTTTATTGAGCCCTGGGAACGTAGAGAGTTGGGGAAAGATGTTCTGGGAATAGTGGGGAGTACACAGAAAGCTGAGTGTTACAGCAGAAATATTACTGCTAATGATAATAAATACTTATCGTGAAATGGAGTTTAAAGACAGGGTTAGAAACTTCTTTGATGAGAACCTTTTCAGTTTAAGAAGATATATACACCCCAATTTCCCTGAAAGTAGCAGAAATCGAAACAGCGTGAATACCTTACTCAGAGTCTTCTCTCTTTCTGGAAAATGCCCACAATCATTGTCTCTTACCTATTCCCAGAATCATGTTTTAGCTGTTATATATTTTTCTGTGACATCACCTTTGTCCATTTTGTTATGTTTCTTGCTGCTCCCCACCTCAGATGCACAGGTACAGTTAAATCAACTGCTGTTCCCTGGCTTTGTTGACATAATCCCCACACATCTTTCAGATCATATATCTTAGTCTTTGATCAGGTTTTCATCCACTCAAGGACCTTGGGTGGTATTTTTTCACTGTTGCACTACACAAATGGTTGTTTAATATTTCATTCATGTAGTATGAATGAAATGCAACTACCGGAGAGAGAAGCTTGAACAAGCTGATGTGATTGCCCAACCTCCAGCCTAATGCTGTGATTCTGTGTACTACATGATATGATAACATGGGAAAGCTTCCCATTATTCATGTATGACTTCACCACCTATTCCTCAGGACTGGATGGCCTTCCAAACGTTATCATGGGAATGAAAGAAATTGCTTAATACCCTTGTTCCAAACCATCTGTTCCTGAATAGGTTTGGTTTTAGCCAAATTTCTGAAAGATACAGCCCTATGATGAAGATTGATTAGCTTCACCGGAATCCACATAACTTGTTCCTTTGGGGAGATAACTCTTCCCTGCTTAGACAACCCATGACAGAGTGAGCTCTAGGGCAACTATCTACCTAACACTAAGTTTTATAATAACTCTTGCTTGTAGAGAAGTATTTGCCATGTTGAAGTATATCACAATAGAATGAGTGAAATAGACACAGAAAATATTGATGCCTAGTTCTGTCTACATCTCAGCAGTCTCAGTGAGGAGGATGTAACCCTTGACTTTAGAGACTAGGTCATGGGATAATGGGTATCACTTTCAAGAAATGAAAGAAATGCCTTTTCATCTAAACTTGACTTTTTCTTTTATTCTACAACTAATTAAGCCCCCGTAGTATCAAATTTTCTTTTTTTCTATTTGGGTTTAAATGTTCCTAGATTGTTGTAATTTAAGGTGCATATTAGTAATTGCATAATATTTTCAATAGAATTACTAGTTTTACTCAAATTTTTCAAATACTGAATCCATAAATACATAATTAGTTCAATACATAAACCAGTGAAGACATTAAAATACTCTTTCTCTCTAGACTTCTCCAACTTTTTGCTTGTTTTCCCTTAGATAATTCTCTTTCCTGCATATTCCAAAATACATTCAAAGCTGTTATTACCTAATACTCTGCCCAGAAACAGTATCCTCTAGCATTAAACTTTCTACTCCTCTCTCCTAGACTCTCTGGGAGTAGTCTAATCCTCCAAGAGAAATTTCAACCACTACAGCCTGAAGGTATGTATATTCCAGGGATGTGATTATAGACTAATTCATCAAAAAGGCTGTCCCAAGCAATAAATAATGGAAGATTATTAGAAAGTATGATCTCAGCCACTTATCATTTGGATTTACAGAGCGGTGAAAAAGAAGAAAGGATGTCAAACCAGGTAACAGTCTACTACAAATAATGTGGTGATTCAGTGAAATCCTCCTTACCTCAATATTATTTTAATATAAAAAATAGCTCCTTTAAAGGTAAGCCTCTAGGTTTTTTATTTTAAGAAAACTAAATGAGTTGAAAGGTAGCCAAGAAAATTCCCATTGCATTACTCAGTTTCATTAACATGTTGGTACTAGAAGTGTCATACCATATAACCTTGAAGCTATGAATTTATCATATGATGGAGAAGGTTTCTGGACCCCTAGAAAATATGATGGTTGGGAACTAACTGCTGTACAATTCATTAAGCTCCGGTCATAATTCTATGTCATCACCTGAGGAAGAGGATGGATGGAAGAGAAGAATCAGATGAATTGTCCTGGTAGATGCACACTGACAAGGTGCGGAAGAATACCTGATTTCAATCAGAAGGTCTTGGGGGAAGGTATGCTTATTGAAAGATCATTGCATAGTATCTATGAGAGAGAGAAACATATAAAATTAGGTTGAACTAGTATAATATTAGAGATAGATGGGAAAAACTCCTGATGAAAATCTTTTCTGTTGGAAAATGTCAGTTTGTCAAAACATGTTGCTTTTAAGAAATTTCTTATCCTACATAGATTTTGATTGGGAACTTTTTCTGCCTGTTAAGTTTCTTGACAGCTCATTCCTTGAATCCGTGCCAGTCTGCCTGGAAAACTGCTTGGCAGGAGATTGTTTCTGCATTTTCCAACCTACAGGTTAGTTGGTGTCCTGATTTTCTAAGCCTAAAAACTCCACCTTCAACGGGAACTGAAAAGCAAGTGTCAGCACCAGATAGGTTCTCAGGTCCTGACTCCTGTCCCCATGGTGTCTTGAAAGCCTCAGGGAGTCTTGAGAGCCATCTTAACCTGAATCCAAGAATCCAGCAGTAACAGATCGAGTCTAGACCCTGACTCTGTAGTAGAGAGCACAAAAAGACAGGGTGTATGGGTAAATTCTCAGGATTGCACTTATTTTTGACCTGAATTCAGGGGTCAAAAATTAACTTTTTTTTTTTGATTCTGAAAGTTTCCATCTGTTCCATATTTTTTCAGTTTCAGTCTCTGATCTTCCCAACGCGCAAGCCCTGAGCCATACCTTTCTCTCCGTCTCTCAGACCCATAGTGATATCAGCTGGCCAATATGGAAAAATAGCTTTAACTGTGCATAGCTATAACTTTGGGAGACATAGAAATTGAGAAATATCAGTTTGGAAGGGAATAGGAATGCAGCTAGAGGGGAGTTGTAAGCAACTGCTAATATTATACATCCATATTTTTGCATCTGTATGTCAGATTATACATATATGCATACATTTTGTATATATAGACTCAACAAAAGTATTCATGAATAAAGAACTTTAAAAAAAACCTAATTTTTTTAGAACAAATCACTTTTTGATTTAAATTGAATCCTGAATTCTTGTCAATGGGGAAAATGTCATAATCAGCTGTAATAATATGTCTAATTGTAATGCTTAAAAGGCTTAATTATTATAAAAAACAAGTAGTTTGCAAGTGCTTTCAAGCAGACAGTAGGTTCTTTTCATAGGAAGTTGAATATTGAATAGCAAACAATATTAATAGTAATTATAATAATCATTTTAAGAGATTGTTGTAATATGAAACAATGGCAAATTGCTCATAGAATTCAACTGCAAGATACACCTTTCTTTTTTTCTCTGTTTTCAGTTATAGGAAAAGTAAAAAGCACAGTTTTTGTGGACTTCAGCATAAGAAGAAAGGGCCACAGGTAGTATTGTTAACCCATCTGTATCATGAAAATCCTGAAGGAAATGCCAATGATCATATAATGACTGAAAGAAAAGTTACAGAATCAGATTTCACTGAAGTATCTCTTTCAAGCTGCCTGCGTGTTTTTAGACTTTATCTAATAAGGAGCTATCTATAAATCACTTTCACACAAGTTAGTTAGTTAGACCAACAATCCTATTGTATAAATTGTATTCAAAGTTTATTTCTTCTAGATTATATTCTGTTGTGCAAACGGAAAATAATATCTGGTCAAATGAAAAAGCAGAATGACAGTAGTTAAATAAAATTAAAGATATATATTGAACATGAAGCTAAGTTATAAATTACTGAAGGTTTTAAATCGCATAGCCTACTAGCAATTTGTTCTAATTTGTTCCCTGTTTGCAAGTAATATTCCTGGAATATTACAATCCTTGCATTACTTTTTCCTTAAGGTATTGTCAAAGTTGACTTTAAGTGGCATAATCATTTAATGTGAGAGGCAGAGATGATTAATTAATTTCCTGTGAAACAATTCTCCTTTTAAATTGTTATTTCTATGAAATTGAAATATTTTGCAGGTTCTTGTTGATCTTGAAAACAATTCTGATAAAATTTGAAAGTCTTTTGAGTAACCATTGAATAAGTAATTAAGAATTTTTTTTCTGGTTTGAATTTTTACAACAACTTAAAGATGTATGAAATGGAAACAAATTACTATAATTTTCCAACTCTGTCAAAACCAATTATTTCAATATCTTGTTTCCAAAATAACATGTTTTCATTTTATCCTTGATGCAAAATGTTAACCTTTTGCTCCAGTCTTGAACAAAAGTCTTTCACTCTTTCCAAAGACTGGAAATTCTCTTTGCCAGTTAAATGCTCCCAACTCTTGGCTCCCATTGACCTCACCAGGAAATAAAGAAATTGAGTGCCTCACAGGAGTAGCCATGGTATTCTGAAGCTGAGGGTTTTAATAGTGAACAAACCTTCTGCATAAGTTTTTTACCTCCATCTTGATCATCAAAGCAACCTCGCAGGAGAGATTCCTACTGCAGGTGCACAAACACTTTGGAGCAGCCTGAACCAGCATTGCCAGCTGTCCGGCCTCAGCCTGGCACTGGCTGCTCATTCCCACCCCTGTCGTCCTGCTCCTTCATGCTGACCAGGTCTTTCTGGGAAATGGATCCAGATGAAAATTAACATTTTTTATTTTAACTGGATCAGTTCCTTGATCTGGTTCAGTGTGGTTGTACAAATTCCTGAGTTGGTCCATTTTTTGGTGAAAGAGCTGGTGAGCTTATAGCTTCAGCTGTGTACTTGTTTGCCTCTGAAATGCACTGACATCAAGCACCAGGTTTGAAAAACGAACAGATTCATTTCTTAAGTGAGAATTTCCACTATACTCCTCCTACAGATCAGATGTTCTCCTCTCTGCTAATAATATTCTCAAGCATAGGCAGAAGAACTCATTGTGGAGCCACAGCTTTAAAGCTGGAAGAAACCACTGTGTTTATCTTTAGCCTGACTTCCTTAATTGAATTAACACATATTTTTCTCTGGAGGAAGGGGAAGAGCAGGAGGAATAGAAGCAGGAGACAAAAAAAGCTTTAGTAGTAGAGGACATAAGCCTTCCTTGGTAGATTGTTTCAGTGGTTAATCACCCTCTTTTCTAAGATATGCACGTTGTTTCATATATGACTTTTTCTCGCTTCAATTTCTACCCAGCTGGTAATGCTATATTAGTAGATTAGTTACCTGAAGAACTCTCTAGTAGCACCATGTAAGCATGACTATGTGTATATATGTATAAATTGTAGCCTCATTTTCCTTTAACCTTCTCATTTTTGAGCTAAAGGAAGGGAACTCTTTGATTCTTTCAGTATCACCCCATTTTTGAAGCCTTTAAACTTTCTTCTAGATCTTTTTATTATTCTTTCCAATTTATAAATATATCTCTTAAATTATGGGCCCAGGCATGGATACATTTCAAGCCACAGCAATACCAGATACCTTAGTAATATTTACTTCCTTTCTCTTATAATAATTAATAATTTAGTTAATTATGACAGAGGTCAAAGTTCAAGCAAGAATGGGGTACTACTGCTCTAGACACTGTAGTGTCCCCCAAAAGTGGATGCTCCCCTGGTCTATATTCTTTATTTTGAGATGAACGGTTAAATATTTGGCTGAATGAAAACACATATTTTTCATTTGCACCCAATTTACCAAGTCAGGGAAATTATGTGGTATCACTGTCACATTCCCTTTTCTCTGTTCCAGATTATGTCATTTCTATGCAGCACAGCACCAACACCCTTTAAAAAATTGCTAATATATTATAAAGCATCTCTGAATGTATTTTAAATTTTCTGGATATTGGTTTCATATTTGTCCTTTAGCTTTCATTATCAGTTACCTAGAATTTTTTAGATTTATTACTCCTCATTCCCTTCTTCCCTGTTTCACTTATTAAATGTATTGTTCAGTTTATGTGCTTAAATATATACACAGACATACAAATATTGTATACATGTGTGTTTTTAAGAACTACTTCCATTTCCTTTCTAAGCCAAGTTGGCTTATTACCAGTGTAGTTGTCCTTCTTTATTGATTGTGGCTTTTGGACATCTAGTAAAATATTCTTAAACCGTTCCCAATTATTCAGATTTTTCTGTTTAAATTCTTTCTCCCAGTAGATTTGGCTTTAGTTGTTTTCAGCTTTGGAAAATTGACTCTTTCAAAGCTCCAAGTAATTCAGTAGTTGCCATAAAAATTCTGAAACAAAGCCCAAGGAAAGATCCTGACCTCCCCTCACATCAGTTCCAGAAAGAATAAGAAAGGGGGGCTATGCACAATCTTGATTAAAATTAATCTAAGTGTCTGAGAGAAAACCATTAATTTTTAGAGCTCACAGTAGATTTTCATGGTCAGGAAACTTGACAAGCACTGAAAATCATTGTAGTTTGTAATGCCAGCGTATGTCGTGAGTAGTGCTGTTGGAATGAAAAATACTGATATCTTAGGAGAGGGGACTCTGAGATGGTTGTCTGTGCAGATAATCCACACGTAGTGTGAATGCCCCCTTTTTATTCCATTTCAATGGCAAGTGGGAAGGTGAGTAACAAAAAGTCAAGAAATACTTTGAAGGACACATGCTTCTGCGTTGTTATACCACCTGAGCTGAGGTGGACTATGTTGCCCTTTAGCAAATGAGACTGAACAAGATTCATCAACTTATTTTAGGGCCATTTTGAAGTCTTACACTCTTCATCTCAGTTTCCAAGAATATGGTTTTCTCTGTATCAGTTCCTTTGGCTGTAACAGTCAAGGCAGCCAGGGCTTTACTAGTACATCTCATTATTACTGAAAAATACCTGTATTATTCTTACCAGAACCAAGACACCAGTTTTGTAGGAACTCTTCTGCATTGTGAGTCTAAGGAGAGATACTGTCCTGTTTGAAAACCTTGAAGTGAAGGCATTGCTTTTAGAGAAAGAGATTATACAACTGTTCATTTTCACTTTTGCATTCTTAAAAACTCCAAGCACCTGCTACACTGGGTCATGGACTAGAAGGACTCTTTAAGATTTGGATTGCAAATTTGCTCTGAGAAGAAACATGCTTCACTTTCTCAGTGTGGTATGTCAGTATTGCATTGGATACAAGCCTTCTCAAAACAAATCACCAAATATGCACTCCAGAGAAAAAATAGCCAATGATGGTGACAAAAATAGGTTTTGGAACAAACATCTAATATGTCCACACAAAAACAAAGTCACTTCTAACTCTTTCATTTCCTGTTTACCTGCACAGTGATCATTTGAAGAATCGAAAGTTATCTCTGATAACTTTTTTAGCAAACAAAAGCTAAAACCAACAACTTTTCAAACTTTAAATTACTTTTAACTGAGAGTTTTAACTGAAAGTCTGAAGGCACTAAAATACACTGCTTTCTACAGGCATTTTTACAGAAATAGCATGGTGTTTGGTCAGACTGTTTCTGTTTTAGAGAATACTTCAGGTAAATTCAAGGCACTGCAGTGAACCATAGCAGGAGTAAGAAAAGTCATGCTACCGCAGTCTTCGTGGATTATGAGCAGGTCTATGAAGTTAGCTGAAATGGGAAAGAACGTTCATCTGCTAGTTTTTACTTTTCCTATATTCAAGGTCTGAGTCTGCTATTGATCCTATGCCATTTTGTATTGAATACTCACTTGACAAGGGGCCGAAGAGATCTTCTAGATTAGTATCTTGATACCACATTTCAAAGTGCCTCTCTGAATATCTACACGTCTTAAAAAAATGAAACTGCTCCAAGAAAAGCACTGTAAAATATTCTGCCCAGGAATATTTTAAGGTGAATAGCTTAAGGACACTAACATGGGATAGCAGCCTTAAGCTCCAAATCTATTCCTTGTCTGACTCAGGAAAGGGATTTGAATTATAAGGTCCACCTTCCAAGTGCATTTACTTAATACCTGGCCACCAGGAATTGGGCACGTGACTTGTCCAGCAAGGAAGAAATTGAACCCATGTTTCTCTCACCTCTTGAGTACTTCAGCCAGTGAAAACATTGGGTAGAAGGGTCAGCTGATATCCTACCTGATTTTTGTAAAGTCTATTTTCATTAGTGTTTACTACAAGTGCTCAGAATAAAACTTACATTTCAGATCACATGAAAACTTTTGCTCAGTGTAAAACAAATTCTGCTGCTTTTTTTTTCAGTTAGAAAATGTGAAACAAAAAATCAAATTCTGTTTAGTCCAACTCGTTATCATTCAGCTGAACAGTCAGACAAACAAAAAGGTTATTCAGAGTGTCCTAAATCTCATAGTTCCCTTCTCAGCTCTTCCCTGATCTCTTGGCAATTTTCTTTATTCTTTATTTGGTAGATTCTTTTTAATCTTCATTACATCAGAATTTCAAGGTTCAGTTGAGTCTTAGAATTCTTTTATTTATGTTGTAAAATTTCATTTGGAAAAGCCAAATAAAACAAATGAAACTGCAACAATACACTGCGATATTATTGATGATGAAGGGGAAAACAAAATTTGGTTCCCTTACATCTGCTTCTTATAACTTTTCTAAAAATAGTATCAGTAAATCAGTCAGGAGTTTTCATTTCAGATAGTATGATCTGCATGTATATTTTACATCCTTTTTCTCTTCTAACCACTGTTTTGCTGTCTCCATCCTGCCTAGATGTCTTCTGGAAAATAATTTTTTTTGCAGGAAAATTTTGCCAAATACTCCATGGTAATATGCTGGTTTTTAGCTGGCTCTGAGGACAGACCAAAATAGTGAAAGTCCGGCTTGTACCCAAATGCCAGTATAGTGTGAATTGCTTCAGAACAGAGACCGAACTGAATGATCTTTCCATGTTGCAGATCAAATGGACATGTTTTACAGCAACAAAATGAGTCAAGTTTCTTGGAGCTGTTCTGAAGTCTGAGTTCCATCTCATTCAATTTTCGGCTGCCTCCACTTGTTTAGCCTCTTATCAGTTTACATATATCGCAAGGATAAGACACTCCTTTAGCCAAGTTAATTATACTGTCTTCACCCCATGCAATCATGAGCAGGCCTGGTTATTTTAATCATCTTCACGCCCACTTTCCTATATACACTTTGCTTCCACGGTAGCCATTCTGAAACGTGTGAGCTGGACTCTTGCCTAGAAGTAAGCCGATCCCTGCATTACCCTGAAATATTCTCATTGCATTTGCTTCTAATTGGGTAATGCATTGCACTGTTTTTATATGACATTTTGTTCCTTGCTATCAAACATTCCATGTTTTTTTTCATGACATGATTTATAAGACTTCCTTGTCACCTACCTCCCTGCCAATTCTCCCAGAGATTCATCTCTAGATTGTCCTGTTTCTTCCAAAGTCTCACCCTAGCACTGCTGCTAATTGAATATTTGCATTCCCTGTTCCTTCTGTCTGGAACTCCCAACCCTTTGAACTAACTCAATGTCCCTTGCCAAACACTTTTAAAAGTCAGGCTGAAACTTTCCACTTTGAATATTGCTTTTTGTGTTTATATGTAATCCATTTCAAAATGTATGGAGCCCAGAAATGTTTCCACATTCAAGTGATCAGAAGTGAGAGATAGCATCAGGGTTCCAGTCCCAATGAGTTATAGTCTGATCTGTAAAAGTAGCATTTTCTTGTAGAACTACACAGCAGTGACAATTGCATTATGGTTAAGTCACATACACTGACAAAAATTCAGGATGTCCTCCTAGGCAGAGCTTTTGGCTGCATATGAAAGGGCAGTCCAAAAGCAAATTCAGAGAGGCTTTTAAGCTCTTGAGTGAACACAAGTCTGTTACATTTACATACACAAAAATGGATCTGAAACAGCACTATGTGGGATAGCTTCAGTTGTTAGAAGTTGGAAGTCTGCAGTTTAGCAGAAAAGGAGTTCATCACTGTAATATCCAAGCAGTAAGTCCAGCAAGTATATATTTTAACTCATGTAAGTGATGCTCAGCAGCATACAGTGAGGTGCAATACATGGGTTAATAGACAATCCTTCTAAGAAAATCTAGGATAGATTCTGATCTCCTCCTACCCCCTCTTTCCCTCTCTATCTAAATACTTCTGTTACCCTTTGAGTCTTCCTGCTTCTTGCCACTACTACGCATAATTCCAAATTTAGGCCCTGTAAGTCTAACAGTTTTGTGCCAATATATACATGACGTTACCAAATTGGCTTCAGAAGTTGCTATTAACATATAAGTGAAAGTGCTAAGATAGATACCAATATGAAAAGATGATCGGTATAATGTGCGTCTGTCAAATTATGAAATTAAGCAATGCCAGTATAAGTATGTTTTTACATCATAATAACACTTCTACACCAGACATTCCACTAATTTGACTCTCTGGTCTAGTCTTTAATAGAATTGCATTGGAGAAAGGTTACAATTCTGACAGATATTAAGAATAAACAACTATTTTTTATTCTGACCATGATAAACACAAACTAGTAGGGATTTTATCCCAATGACTCTGCTTTGTCTTCAGCGTATATAAGTATCTTGAAACTTTGGCTGATCTGACTTTGAGTATTTTGCTAACTGACCCAAATCTTAAAAAGATTAAGTTTTTGTCTGTTTGGTATTAGAGGTACCAATATGAAAATAAAATAAAACCTTCAGATTCAAACATATCCATGAAGTATCCCATCTCAGTGAAGTTCCCATCTCAGTGAGGAAAACTTTTATAACTTTCTACAGGTGAACACAACTTTTGGGCTCCAATAGCTGCAAAGTTGCAAGCCACATTCAGTTAATTTAACATCCTTATATCAGCAATGACCATTCCCTTGTTATGTCTGATGAGAGTTTTTCAGTGTTTATACTGATGCCAGGAATATCCAGAGCTATCATAGGCCCCCAACAGCAACACTTTTTGAAGTGTAATAGGTCCCATAATTATTCTCTCCCAGGACCCTGTCTTGCAAGACTAATATTGAGGACAAGTGTCATATATTCACCCATTTCCTTGCTCTTACCTCCTTGAGAAGCACCTGGCACTGGCCACTCTCAGCAGAAAAATATTTGAACATGAGTCTTTTGAGAGGTCCAAGGATGGGCAAGGTGATTGCATAATTGAGGCGCTATTTTAACTCAGTGTTCTCCAACAACATTAACTGGCTCTTTAAGAAAGTTAAAAGTTAAAGTTAAAAGTTCTAGCCATTTAGCTGTGTTTACAAAGCAGAAGGATATTTAAATAATTGGTATCAATATGCAGTTATGAATGGGAATTAATTATGCAAAGTGTTTGATTTTCAGGATCATAAGGAAGACTTTGCTGAGATGCCCTAGCATGTCAAAGGTTTAGCAAGAGATTAGCTGTGCAATAAGGGCAGGGTTTGGCTTCTTTATTGTCTCAAGATTTCAACATTGGTGAATGTCCCTTCATAATCATCACAGAGGAGGTGGGAACATTCAAGTTATGTCTAGGGGTCTGAATTACCTATCCTGATATCATATGCAGAAGTGACACTAATAAGTAAGTGCAATTACACTAATTTTAGCAGAAAGTTGTTCTCTAATGCAAAATTCAAATAAGTGAAAAGGGATTTTAGATGTATTTATTGAGAGTTTACTGTCACTGAAGAGATACAATAGTGAGCAGTAATATCTGTTGCTACTGCAACTGCAGTTTAGCTCACAGTTTTGTCTCTTTCCAAAGTTCATTTCCCCTTCTGAAGCTCCTCACTTCGATTCATCATTCTACTGGAGGAAAGGTTTGTGCCCTCCAACATTTCTCAAGATACATGCCCTGAAACCTCTTAGAAGTACAACCACCTGCCAGTCCTGCAGACAAGCACCAGTGCAGCAACAGCTGGATGCACACTCTCTCAAGGAATTTTAAAGAAAAAGAAATTAGCTTTGTATCTACATGCTGGAATTGGAGCCAGGAAAGGAGGACATAAAGGATGTAGACAAGTAAATACTGAAGGGAAAACTTTTATTTTTCTAGAAGGTGGATATTACAGACCATACATGCACATTTATTACTCTATTTGTTCTTTTGACAGTGTATTTTGTATCATTTTGGAATGGTGAACTAGGGCTCAGATTATGAATTCAGTTCTCAGCACTAGTTTGAGAAAATAAAGCTTTAAATAAACTAGTGCAAGTTTAGGCTAATACAATTTATACCGACGTACTCTGTTTAGCCTTTCTGGTACATGACAGTGCTAAATATGTATTCCTGGGCAGAAAGAGCTGTCGTGATTGTAGAGGAGCTCAGTGACAGGGTCATGATTATGGTTCAGAACCATAGCATCTTCCAGTGACTACTGTGGCTAATCTGATTTTATATTATGTATATATATTCCAGAGCTTTTCCTTCACACATACACACACACAAACATTTTCAGGTAGGGAATATTCCACAACATATAATGGAAAGAAAAGGAACAGACTCTTCATTTTGCAGTTTTAAAGCATAAAGATCTTCATCAGAAACTTCAGTGAGTTCCTAGCATGCTCACATGTTTTGTGGATGGAGCACAAACTGAGTGCCTAATGTTGGATAATTTAATCCAAAGGTGCCAAATAAATACAGGCAATAATTACAAGTGGTCTCCACTCTCAAGAGCTACTGAGCACACACAACAAATTCATTTCTGTTGTAGTTGCTTATATCAGGTTTCATTTTGGCCCCCTGTTTGAGGTTTACATCCTAAATGGTTGCTGCAAAGTCAGATCTTTCAGAAAGACATATGACTGGCAGAGAATAAATATTTTACATGGAATAATTACTTATTGCCTGAAGTCTTTGGCATGTTATCTAGCAGGAAAAAAAAAAAAACACATTTTAATAAATGCCAACCACACCTACAAAAGATAAGTACCATCACAAATCATACTCACTTATTCCAAGATTATCATTTGATAACCAGTCCAAATTGCTGTTGAGATAATAGCATTTCTTTTGATGTTACTGGCAAAGTGCAGGCAAAAATATTTCTGTGTTTGGTTTTCACCATTAGTGCTAAGATTTTACAAAACCTAACAACAAAACAAGAGTCAATGCATAAGAGGAAGAATATTTTCTCATACTAGAGTAAATTAGATGCATTTCAGCATACTTTGGAAACAATTGCTACCTAACTGAAATGAGCAGCTTAGTGAGAAGTGTATAAATACATCACTTATTTTACTGGGTGTGCTTTGGAAGCATTCAGTACAATAATCTATTTTAGTTTCAGACTAAGTTTTGGAAAAGTACTTGTAGCAAATATAATATGTTCTCCCAGCAATGAGAGAAGCCAAGTCACTTTTTTTTTGGAAAAGATATAAACCGCCTGTATCGTTGTAACAGATTTCTCTCCCTGACACCTCAGGTCCACATCCGTTCAAAGGCTGCTTTTATATCATCCCAGAAAACTAATCAATGTCAGGTTTACACCAGCACGGAGCAGAATCTCTGGTTTATCAGTTTGAAACAATGGGATCCTTTATGCAGGGAGATGGTGACTCACTGTCTTGTTTGTCCTAGCTAATGAGAACTAACAGAACTGTCTGTAATGGATGTGCCATGGATATTACTGTGGGAACGTGCCTGCAGGAAGTGATCCAACTATCTTCAACTGTGTAGTCAAAGATGATTGTTATTAAAATAATTTTGGAAACTTGTGTACAAGATGTACTTGAAATGCACTGTGAATAAGTTAACGATTGTTCTAACTTATCATAGCTGTTCTGCATGTATGTTCAACATGCAGCTTGTTGGCATTTTAATGCTGTGTATGTGTGTGGGGAGAGGGGGTGTGAGCAGAACTAGTCTGCTGATTCATTTTGATAGATTGATTGGGTTTTATCAGCACTGAATCAGAAAGAGAAACAGCGAGTGGTTCTCCAAAACAAAGTAGCTTGAGGGAAAAGACTGAACATCCTGCATCAGACCTTAAAGTAAATCAGCCCAAGAAAAAGCTCAGTTCAAGTGATGGGAAGCTTGTTTGGGATTTCTGCCAGGGTTTTGTTATGCAATAAAGTAAACCCCCCAAAAGTAGGAGATGGAAATCTGTTTAAGACCCTTCTTTGTAAGTTTGCTGTGTGGGAAACAGTCAGGGACATCTCATCTCCCAGGAGTCAGCAATTACCCACCAGAAACTAGCTGCTGTTTAGAAAGCATGGTTCTCCCCAGATGTGATAGAGCAGATGTCTTGTCCTCACAGGGGGCACAGGGGCTAAGAAACTTCCCTTCTGGTGGAGACTGGAACATCTACAAGCCCTAAAAGTTAGGGCTAAAAGTCCCTGTGACTGTGGGGAAACAAGTGGATAGTCAAGTTTCAGGGTGAACAGAGTTAGGAATCTTTTGTTCTTTTGACTCTGTGGAGTATTTTGGCTATCTGATAAAGGTCGTGCAGAAGACAGCCAAGGACCAGTGCTGAGCAATATACATACTCTTGCAAAAGGAGGGGAGGAGTATGAATAGGTGACTTTCTCTTCCCTTCCTAAGCAGGATGACATACATAGCAGAGCACATAGACTAGACCATTTTCAGTAGAAATAGAGTGTGTTTGGTAAATCTGCCAGAACAACAACTTGACAACGTTCCTGAACACTGCAGAGGTGTAAATGAAACTAATTACATAAATCATGGATATTTTGATAACACCATCTTTGTAATAATTCCTAATATTTTTATTTTTAAGAAGGGCTGTGATCCTTTTATTGTGGCTTACTGATTCATGCAACGCCAATAACCAGTGAGAAGATAGAGAAGCAGCAAATGCTTATGGCCAAGCGAAAATATCAATTTCAAATTATTTTACATGATGAAATCATGATGAAAAAGTTCAGGAGTACAAAGTATTTAATAGAAAACAGTGATCAAGTAGAGTTAAAAAATTAGCAAATCTTTTTTTTATCTTTTTTTTTTTAGTTATTCCGAATACTGCTTGTCCCAGTAATGCACAGTGTTGACATCTGTACATTCTCATGCATGCATTATAAATTTTGCATCTAGGTCAGAACACTTGTACACACACCATCAGACACCAAGACTGGTGGAGGCCAAACCTGAAACCTATCCCTTCCACACACCCCTTAGCTAATGGGAAAAGTTTTTAGAGGTGTTAAAAGCTTTCCATAAGTCTCAGCTGAGGATGGTTACATTGAAATGTAGTGTAATGAAACAGACTGCAGGGACTCTAGCTGCAGAAGTTCATCATTCTAAGATATAAATGACCAGAGACCCAGTGAAGAACTTATGTGGAGATGTTCAGGATAGTGTTGTTAACAGAGCAGTTTGGAAAACGCAATTTTCACAGAAAATGCAATATAAGTAAAGAAAAAGAATGGTCACTGAAGAAATCAGTGGAGAACTTCAATTTTGCAATTAAAACCATAAGTATGTGGATTCTGAAAAGCACATGAAGTTCTTCATGTTTCCACTCCCCTCTTCCAGCTTTACTCTTGAGCCAGATCCCATCTCCTCTGATACAACCATGAAAATTTAGTTTTTAAACAAAAAAATGAAAAAAAAACATTAAAAACTATACAGAAATACTAATGTTTACTTTAATCATAGTCCATAAAATCATAAATTCTAGTTACATATTGGGATGTGAGATGCCTATTAGTGCTTTCTGCTGAGCTGCAGTATGGGTACATAACGGAGAAACAGAGATGTTCACAGTATCCTTTCTACTGTGCTCTTCTACTGCGGGGCTGTATCCAGCTTTGCAGTAACAACGACATTATTCTTTAGACTGCATTAAAACTCAGGAACTAAAAACCATATAGGTTTTCCCAATCGGTAGGCATTATATAGGCATAATCAGTCCCCAGTCTGTACCCAATTTCATCAACATTGTGCACTACATTTATATGCGTGACACTGTTTCAAAAACAGTATTTTCTCTTAGTGTTGCTATAACCCCCAAAGTAGATATTCAAGAACTGAAAAATCACATGCAGCTATGAGTAGCAGATTACGAATAGTAACTAAAATACTATAACTTACAAAAAATGTATAGATTTTACAGATGATGTGGTTACAAATAATTAAAAATAAAAAGGCTGTTTTCATTTTGTTTAGGAGAGAGTTAGAAAATATTCCCTAAAAGCTGTCCACAACCCAGATCAGATTACTAACCATACTGTGGTGGAAAACAAACATTAAATATTTCATATCACTATTCACTATCTCCAAAGTCCTTTATCTGTCCCATTGGACAACCAAAAAGCCTCTTATTCAAACTGGACTTGGTGTGCTGTAATGACAGAAACCTGTCTAGTGAAGGAGGACAACCAGGCAAGCTTCCTGCAGGTTGGGAGAAGGGCTGAGAGATGTCACCTTGCTGGGGCTGCTTCTGCACTAAGGAAAGGTCAATAAACCAGGCAACCTATGGAACAAGAGGATGCATTGATGCACATGTTTGGAGGCCTTTTACAAGATGAAAATGCAATCAGCCTTTAAGCATTTATATCCAGTATTAATGAGCCATGAAAACAAGAGGAAATCCTCTACTCCTGTTCTACTCCTCCACACTTCTTAACCTGGGGAATCTCAATGGATTTGGGTTGGGAATATTTGCTGGATAACCTTAAGTTTAACCCAGGTGTGAAATAGGCAGTCCTAATACGAATGGCGGTCTGTCCCGTAGAGCCTTCACACTTCACGACTTGGCAACTGCTTTTGCAGGTAGCTGTGAGCTTGTTTTGCCGGCACTCCAAGTTGACCAGAAACTATATGGTTGTGTCAGTGGATAGACAGGTCAGTCCAAGGCTCAATTAATAACTGAATAGACAGTGTCTATTAGCTAGATTTAGCACCACACTGACCAACGCCACACACACACACACACACACACACACACACACACACACACACACAGACTTTCTAGTAAGCTTGAAACGCAGGCTACGTAAGCTCATGGCTGTCTGCCAAAGACCCTATAGACACTCTGCGTTTACCACCCTTCCTTTCCCTTTGTAAGTGATGTATTATCCATCTTGGAAATACAAGGCATACTGAGATAGACACCTTGTATAGCCACCTGGGCTGAGGTGAGGCAGAGTTTTTTACATGCATCTATGAAGTGTGTTCTTGGTACAGAGGAAGGTAGATAACAAACTCTAGTATCTTTCTCCCTTTTGATATATGTATATATTTTTCCCCCTGGGTATTTCTAATGCTCTAGGGGTGCATAGTACTTGCACAGAGCCAGAGGTGCCTGGATCTTATACATGGAACAGGTCATATAGTCAAAATCCTACTTCACGCATTTGTTGTCTAATGAAAGCTTAGTATTAAATGAATATAAAAATTACATGTTCCTAGATAATTTACACGAGCCTTTTTTGTTCCTTTAAGAATTTCTTGTTATAATACATTTTAGCTCAGTAAACATTAGATAATTGTCCAAATTTGCTGGGCAAGGATGCTATTAACAAGCATTTTATATTTCTACTCATGGTATAGTCTGCCTTTCCTAACAGTATTTTTTGGTGACAAAAAACCTAGCCATTTCCTCCTACTTACACCAAATCCCCACAATCCCTTTCTTGCTCCTTTTGGTAGCAAGAAACATGAACTGACAGCCTGAGACCATTTGCTGTTATCCTGGAAGCTCCTAGACAATCATTTGCAATGTTTCTAGAGTCATTTCACAGTGCTAACACAGCTATGAATTTGATATGAAATTATATTTAAATTAAAATTATTCTCTTTCAAAGCAGCTCTTTGTAAGAAGTATCTGGGCCTCTTGATTCAATCACCCCACTAACTCAGATTACCTAGAGCTCATGATCAAACTGCTTTAATTCCTTTTTTTAAAGGTCATGTAAACATGTGTGCCTAGTGAATTAGATGCAAATTCAATTCCCTGTTCACGAAGCTTCCTAGTTAAGTTCCCTACCTATTCCTCACATGCAAGCTTGCATCTGACAACAGAATATTGACTTTTGGGCTGCGGTGAAAGACATGATTAAACAAAGAAAATGACTGCCACCTGCACTGCAGAGCATATTGACAGAGGGAACTGGAGCTACATTTTTTTCCAAAGGGTGCTCATTGTAAAAGTTAACTAACTTGCATTTTAACATGGCCATTATGTGATTTTAATTTGTTTGTTATTATACATTGTATTTTTATAGTGATAGTATGTGCTGAAGAACAGCTGACTGAGATCCGAGTATTAATGTCTGGCTTTTACTGAAACAGTCACTGTAACCAAACATAGAGTGAGCATCCCTCTTAATAACTAGATGTGCTGAAACAACAACAACAAAAAAATAGAAATAATGAATGTCAGTTTAAAATTCATCTGTATCAAAGGCTGAATCAATCTCACTGTTAACAGTTCATCATTTCACTGATAATAAAGCAAAAATTTTTGGTTCTGACGTTCATTATCATCACTCATAATTAACCAGTTCAGTTCTGATTTTCATACTTTCCAAATTAGATTGTTACATTTCTCATCTTGTTGTTAGAACTTCCCTTTAATTTATTGTGTACAATTCTTCTAACCTCTTCTAGCCCATTAAACTACGAACAGCTATACTGATTCAGACCAAAGGTATGCACAGCACAATAACTTATCTCTGACAATGACTAGACATAGAAAGAAAATGAGAAACAGAACAAATAGTGTGACTCTTCTCCAGACATCTACTCCTATATTTCTGGAGACAGTAGGTCTGAAATAATCCTGAAGTTATTATTCAGAATTTGTCAGTTGTGCCAGCCCTAAAGTTTGAAAATAGTAAGTTGCAGGAAGACATGGGGTTTGGGTAATGATTAGATTTTACAGATAATGAAATCTGTAATTCTGTGTTTGCCTGTAGGTTTTCAACCTTTAGGGTGCGCATTTTCAAGATTTTTCTAAGACCAGAAGGACAAAAACATGTTTTGATTATGTGAAACACTTGGACAAAAACAAACAAACCATCAAACAAAGGAAGAAGTCACCCTCACCTGTTGTCACGCTCAGTAAAATGCCAGATAGTAAAAAGTGGTGCTACTGTCTAAGGCATGCAATTTTTCAGAAGTACTTTGATGCTCACCACAGGCAACACTCACAATATATACTTCTTCCAGGCACATTACCATACAGAAAATCCTTGCTTTGGAAAGACCCACAGTTCTTGCTAGGCCTCAAGACTTTCCATATTCTGTGAAGTTACAGCACTGATAGAAGAGAAAAGAAAATTTTCTTGATATGATGTGATTCAGTAAATGTCATGACAGGTGAGAATGATGAGGAAATGATGGACAGCAAAATACTTCCAGTGAAAGGCAGACAAAGAACAAGCATACGTAGAGATGTAGCAGATATGAAGGAGACCTACTATGTGGAAGGGCAACCAGCTTTTACTGGTGTTATTTTAAAATAAGTTCACTATCCGTTTCATTAAAGCATCCCCTCAAGACTTTTCTGGTGTGCTTACCAAAAAGCCATCCAACTACCAAATTGGCACAGCATGAGATGAGCTTTCACATACAAGCTCATTTATTTATATGCTCACTTGCTATTCTTGTCTCTTGTTGAGGATTCTCCATACTCCTATTCTTAGACCAAATCAAGATCTCCTGTGTATCACCCATGGTTTGGATCTCCCTTGAGGTTTGACTGGAATCCTGATATCCTCATTTATTTCTTTAAGAAATAAATGAATGGTAATATTGGCCATTCATTAAAAAAAAAAAAAATCAACTGGTAGCTGGAATAAAGGATTAGAAGGAATTAAAAAAAATTAGTCTGTCAGAAGAGTTAGTTTTACCTCTTCTTCTAAAACAAAGTATTTGAAAGATCAATCCCACATAATTCTCACCTGAGAAACTTAAAAGAATTAACCAAGGAGCATTGTTGACTACTGCAATTAATTTTCTTTAACACGTCTTGGGAAAAAGTGGATATTTCAAAGAATTGCTGGCTTGCCAATGTAATTCAAGCATTTAAGGAAAACGTCCCAGGAAATGATAGATCAGTTATCCTGATACTAATCTCAGGAAAAAAAAGAAAGCCAGAGAAATTCATGGCTCTATCAACAAGGAATTACATGCCAAAAAATAAAGCTTTATCATTCAACACAGTTCCACGGAAAGCAGGTCTTGTCAAGTTATCTTCTTGATTTTTTTTGACAAGATTATAGGTCTGGTTGATAAAGGTGGCTGTGTTGTTATAGTACAGTTAAATTTCTCCAAGGCATTTGACTTACTACCACATGACATTGTATTTTAAAATCTTGCATTACATGTAATTAATAGAGCACATATTACTTTATTTAAAAGCTAGCTGACTGATTGCTCTCAAAATGTGCCCATTAATGGAAAGGCACTAATTAGCTGGGCCATTACTAACATGACACTGCAGGACCCTTGGTCCTAAACCATTTTAAGCCATTTTTTGAAAATGATCTGAACAATGGATGCAATTGGCAGGAGATACAAAACTGATACTGTAACAAACAATCAGAAGTTCGTTGTTAAGGATTGCACTGAACCACCTATATAAATGACTTCAGTTTGACACAGGAGTTTAAACGCAGGCAAATGCTGGGAAGATGAAATGAAAGTGTATTACGGAGATGAACTGCCAGTGCACAGCTACAGGCAGAAGGACCAATGTGTCTTTGGGTGTACGAAAAACAGGAGAGACCTGGCAGGGTAGGGGAGAGATCTTGTCTTTCACAGAAGGAACAAAGCCGCAGGAGGCTTTCCAGGCGGGTAGGTGATGCCAGAGAAGGTCCTGAAGAAGAGGATGAAGAGGAAGAGGGCTGCGGGTATTACGTGGATCCTGGGGAGAACATGAGAGGCCGACACAGCTTTGGGGCGAGGTGGTTTTGGGAGACGAGGACTGCCGAAAGGCAGCGCCTCGTGTTGGCCCGGGTGATCCCAGCTCCCACGAGCCCGCTCCCTGTTCTGTGGGTGCCGTGCCCGCTCGTTGCCCCTCGGCGAGAAACATGGCCCTTTTCCTTCCCACTCGCCCCTGCTCCGCGGGCTGAGGCAGATGCCACACGGTTGTCCTGAAGCCACCTCTGCCTCCAAGATCTCCGGGGGAAACAAAAACGTATGTCCTGTGGAGAGACTAAGTGACAACCGTAGTCCTCCCTTCTGGCGTCACAGCCTATGAATTACCCCTCACTGGCTGATTCGGAGCATTTCCTCCTCAGTTAAAGGTCTAGGAAAAGAACCCTAACTTATATTCTCCTAGCAAAACTCTGATGCACCTCTAGGCCTGATGACCTTTGTCTGATTAATTCAGTATGTTCATTTTCCTGGTCAAATGGGAATTCCTGGTCCCCAAGGAAAGTGGACTGGAATCAATGACGGCACATAGGAACATGTTGCAAATGAGTATGTAACAGTTCTCTTTAAAGTTGTTTGCAACACTCAGTAGCTCCCTCAAGCTCTTGCAGATAGTGAAAGTCATGATAATATTGTATATCTACTTAGGTCAAGATTTTTATAAAACAGGAAGAATTTCTGGCTAGAATATATATTTTTAAAATCTTCAAGAATTTGTCAGCTAATACTGAAAAAAAATACCAGACCTAAAAATCTTTACACGCATTTCAATTTGTTCATGGCAATGCTCCATGTTAAATCGACTCCTCAGCATATTAGTTTCAAAATCTAAACTTGAGCACAATTTTTTGAATAACCAGTGTCTTTATAATGGGCCAAATTAAGCAAAAATCCTAAATGCAAGGGACATAATGTTTGGATTTTTAAAATCCACGTGAGATCTGAATTTGTTGGGTAGAATCCAGTACTAATTAAAATTAAACAGAATCCAACAGACCTTTGATAATTACATCAAAAGTTCACATTCATTTGATGTGGATTGTCTATATTTCATTGTTACTCACTTAAAATATTATTTATGTACAAAGAGTTAGAAAAGGGTATTAATATTTAAAAAGTGGAAATATAAGGGCAAAGACTGTTTCAGCATATGTTTTCATTTATTAAATGTTCGTTTTATTCTGCTCAAAACTGTCACTTGAGACATTATTTTTTGCATAAAGAATGATCTACAGAGATTCTTAGTAAAATATATTTCTAGTGGAACAAGAAGTTTAGCTTGTTTCCTGGGGACTGGATTCAACAGCATTTGCTTAACAGGCTGGGCATTATGGAACCACATCAGTCGTATTTTTATTCAGAATTTGCCATTGGTTTACTAAGCAAAGTTCCTCCAGAGGAAAAAATCTGATTTCATAAGGGATCACACACACCAACCTAAACAATCTGAGATGCTGTATTGAAAGTTGTCTGGAAATTCAGCATATTTTATGCAACTAAGCACAAAGTGCTTTCCTCACAGCTGAGTACATGGAAAGCACAGCAGTAATATAAAAGGCAGAGATTACCAATGATGTCTAGACATGGAGAAAGTATGATCTCAGTTAGAACACTCCAGTATTTACTTTTCCTTTTAGAGAGAGATATACAGTATTTCATGATTTCAGTATGCAACGCATCAAGGATTCTGAGAAGTTCAGCAAAAATCCCTAAACAGACTACAGGCTGGGAAAACTTAGAAGGAAGAAGAAAGGATTTGAAAGAAAATCATACCTGCTAGAAAAACAAGGTCTCTTCCGGAACAGGAACGGCATGCAGCTACTCCTCATTTCCATCATGCAGACAGCGTTGATTGCATTTTTAAATCTTTCATAAAAAAAAAAAAATCATAAAGTCTAGCATGCAGACTTGAATGACAGTTAGCTATGTAACCCTATTGCAGCCTCAGCCTATACAACTAACACAGAATCTCTGTCTCAACCTTTTTCACTGGAAAGAGGTGACCACTGAATTTTCACTTATCTTTACTGGGTCATGGTCCCATTCCTTATTTAGCATGCATTTAAATCTCCTACTCTATACATTTAGTTATTTATTTATTCCATTTTTTTAATGGTACTCCTCTAAATGATATTCAATTATTGCACAGATGTTGTGAACATCTTCTGTTATGATGGTTACTCGTTTGCTTCAAAGATTAAGGATGACATTGAAAGGCAAGTCTAATGAAACACAAATAGACACCTTGTTCTTGCATAACAAAATATCTGCAAATATTCTTAATTCAATGTATTTTTAAAAAAGTAGTACATTCAGTTTGCTTGTTGGTTACTTAGCCTTTTTTAAAAGTGTATGTTCAGTGTATGGCTCCCATCAGCTCTACTTGCAGTTAGTTACATGTGCTGACCACACATGCAAGATGAATATCACAAACCATGAATAAGAGAATGAAGAATGCAAAGTTACTGAGTGACCATCTTAGCAAAATTTGATGTGTGCAACTGACTGAGCAGCACAGAAAACTTCTGGGTATAGTCCACATTGTAATTTATGGTCTGTTCAAGGTAACCCAGATTTATGAAGCAGACTGCTTGCAGAAGCTTTGAATAGCGCTCAGATTAACCCAAAAGAGTACATTAGCTTGTGCTGCTGCAGAACTGTTTCTGATACTTAAGCCACTCAGTTATCTCTACATTATGCACTTCAGTGGAAACATACCTGCAGTGGCAAAGGCTGTAGTAGAACCTGTCTCCTCGGGCAACCATCTTTTTTTTTTTTTTTTAATCCCACAGTGTTGTTTTGATCACACACCTTCAGCTTCTGACATGAATGAGGGAAGAGGTCTATGCAGCTTTGTTTATTATACAACTCCATTCATTATACCGTCCTGACTGACTCCCCAACTCAGACTGTCCCGTGCTCTGAGTGAGGTAAGGACACTGGGGGTGGGGGGGAAATTGAGTGTACACAGGTAATTAAAGCCTGCATCACCGTGCTTCCACAAAGGGCTGGGGGAGGCAAGAATTTGGGCTAATGCCTTTTAATGTGTTATCTTCAAATGTAATGCCTTGGGGGGGGGGGTTGTGTGTGTCTATATAAACAAAGGAAAAGCCCAAAATTCCAAAGTATGGATGGCTCTGGGGTCCATGAGGTACCGCGAGGCAAGTGTCGGCACAGGGAGTCACGGGGGGCTTCAGCGAGGGAAAACCCATCATCCTCTGAGCTGGAGACTGCAGGACCTCTGAGGAGCTCCGCAGGGGTGGAGGAGGACTGCTAAAAGGAGTTTGCTTCCAGGCTGCAACAAACTTCTTGGCACAAGCAAAAGGCGACTTCTCAGAGGTTTACAACCAGTTTGATAAGATTTTCTCAAGGATGTCATTAAGCACCTCCTTAGCACTGAGGCTAAGTGTTTTTCAGGCATCACGTTCTTGAGCCAAACCTGGAAGGTGCCAGACCTTAATACAGTAGTTGTTAGTTTACACTTTTGTAATCAACAAAACAATATAGTGTCTTAATCACATTCCCAAAGATGGCTGAAGTTTTCCAGGAAAAAACTGCATGTGCATGCCAGACATCTGAAATGAAAGTCTCCACCCTAAAAACTACAAAGCTAGCTGAAAGCAAGTAGCTCATAATTAGAACAGTTGTCATTCAACACAGCAAAATAATCTTATTAGAAAGCCAGTTCACTGAAACAATATTTTTTAGTGTAAGACAACAATTCTGACAACAATTTAGTTGTGAAAATTTCTCAGCTCAGGACAGTAACTCTACCCAATATGTATACATATACAAATATATAGATATACCTGTGAGAGAAAAAGAAAAAAAAAAGGTTAAATCCCTCCCTTTGTAGTGGGCAACAGATACTGATCTCTGGTATTTTCATTGGGTAAGGTTTTGTGTAGAGGAATTCACAATTATATTTTTGAATTTAAATTTCATCTCAATATATAAAGGACTTTTTTAAATGACAAGAATTTTCAAAAATCAGGAAAATCATTTCCTATCTTTTTAAACTGGGAAAGATTTAAAAACCACTGGCACTTGTGTTCATGCAAGTTTATATACATCAATTATTCGTCTCTAAGAAAAAGAAGACTGACAAGAACAACATTGGTGGAAAACACAGTTCTCAATAAAATATGAATGAGAGTGGGTGTAAATGTCTCCCCCAAATAAGTGTATTTGTCAATAATATTAACGCAATTTCCATTCATGCATGATGAAAAGACTAACATTGGAATTCTAAGGGTTAAATCTTGACATGGCTTCCCTTCTTAAGTTCACAAATAACTGTGGCCACAGTTTCGTATGGTACGTTATTTGACAATACATACACATTTAACTATCAGATTAACAGGTACATTAATGTATGTAGATGTTGACATATCCACATTTGCACCCATAATTACTTGCAGATGTGGACTATGGGCCTAAAAAAAGACCATATTTTAAATATTATTCCTTAAATCTACAGCATATTTTTATTCCAAAGTAATTTTGGCATAAGATTTTTAAAATATTCAAATTCCAGTTAGGTTTGTGTCCCAAACTAAGGCAGATGGTTTTTGAAATTTCACCTTGAAAGCACACTTGGAGTTGTTGCTTTATGAACGTACACAAAAATTCCATTTGACTATTCAAATTAACACATCTCAGACTCTAACTTTTTAGCTACAGGAAGGTTATTCTGAGATGTTTCTTCCTGCACTTAGAGGTTTTTCTCTCTTACTTTGCCCCCCTTGGAGCTCTTCAGCTCTTCTGTCTAATCACAGAGTGTTCTTCATGGTGCTTCTGTGACATGTAAAGCAAGAACAAGCAAATGAGCTATCTGGATACACCATTCTACTTCTTAGAAATTAGGGAGAAAAACTAGGGTGGCAGCTCATTTATCTCCCTACCCTAAGAAACCCAAGAATCAGGAGGGAATCAGGAAGGTAAAAATTCTCCAAATTCTTCCCTGCAAATCTGGAATCAGAGAGAACATAACACACTCGGCAGAGCACAGAGGACAACAGGGTAATAATGGCAACACTGCTTATGACTCTTGCAATGCTTTCATAATGGTGGTGAACCATATTACTCACAAAGACTAGAACCAGCGACAATTTTATGGACCCATGCAGTTATAAAGAGAGATTCTACAGTTATAAATCCATCTGTTTACTCATATACATACAACTGTAGTTCATTCTATCTCTAACAGATCTCTGACTTTTACGGAGTCAGTACAGTTATCTCTATTTAATAGGCGAAATGCATAAGAACTTTCAGCAGGCCTCTGAAAATCTGTCAGTTTTCACTCTGGTGCTCCCTTTACTAGAAGCATCACCAGAAATCTCAGAGGTCCCCACGTAAATTCACAGTGGCGACTCGTGGCCTCAGGGTGAGGTGATTTCTATTTACAGCTTAAAGCTAGAGCTTGTCAAGATGAAAAAGGTAGCATTGCAAAGTTGCAGCAAGAATTTGAAAGGGAAGAATCAGGGGACACTTCAGGCTGAATACAGACCTGCACTTTGCAGGTTTGGTTTTACTGCCATTTTCCAAGGCATCTGTAGCCTGTCAAAAGGCAGTCTGTGCCTTTGCTTCAATGGGGCTTTGCAAGCTCTAAACCCTCAAATGCCAAATGAAAGAAAGAAACTATAGAGGATAACTCCTGAATGTCTGTCAGACTGTCTAGCCTAATTTCTGGTCTGCATAACCCTTTCATCCTTCTGTTTGCCTTACGGGGACAAAACTAAATGGGCTTGGTCTGCACCTAATCAGCCACCAAATGGCAGATCCCAACAGAGCCACCTGGACTGCTGATTGACTCAGTGAGTTGCTTTCCTAAAGATGATACTGGCACTGGGTGCAAGACAGCAGATCACACCAAAGGACACTGGTGTCATTACTCGTCTCCCTCCTTTCCTTCCCTCCCCCTCCCCACAGAAATGATTTCTTTCTGTGGTAAAGTATAAAGATAGGGGCAATTTTGGCAATGTATGACTATGAAATCGTATTAGTAACTTTGGCATGATGACAACGCACATTATGAGAGACATAGCTCATAGCTTCAGGTCATAAGATTTTCTTCTGTTGTGTGAGCTGACAAGATGGATGCAGCAGAAGCGGCACATCAGGGAATTAATCTCCAATTCTTATCTTCAAATCAAAGTGAGGGGAGCGTACTCAAAAGGCAGGTGGGTTTCCTTGGTGCAATACCTCTGTAAGGGGCAGAGTCAAAGTAAGACACTTTTTGAAGGACAGTCATTTAAGAAGATACTTAAATAAGGCCCAGTGGACTCTGGAACTACAGTCTGGAACCACAGTCACTAAATCCTTATCTCCTTTGCATTCCTGGCAGATGATATTCTTTGTGTATTTACTCCAATAAATAGTAAGAAGAGTGACATAAAAATACTCAAAATGAAAACCAAAATGCTTTAACATTGAGAGGAAAGATAAAAGAAAGAGAAAATGAAGTGCAAATGTCAGATGTTAGTCATATTGCTTACCACATTGTTGAAGGTGTTCAGATATGGTGATAAGAGTAGTAAAGGAATCTGTATAGAACAAGGGTGGACTTGTCCATGGAATTTTGGTGTTTCTACATTCAACCTTCTCAGCTTGCGATCCACTTGCACCTTCCGCCATTGCAATTAGTTATTTCATTGGTATGTTATGAGGCTAATGAATGCTTATAAATTATTTTGTGTTCCTCAGAGAGAGGGAGGATTTTGAGCCACACCCATTGGAGATGAAACCAGCATTATAGAGATAAAAGTGCAGAAGAACAGCAGTTCCAAATGGAACATAGATATTCAAGGATACGCAGTCCTCAAGAAAAACAAAAATGTAAAGTTGGACCTCTAAATTCAGTGTGTGGTAAGTTCCAAGAAATAAGGAAGAACACTAATGAAATGACTTTTTTTGGTCAAGATCATTTTGTGGAAGGATCGTAAAATAAGTCTACTAGAACCAGAACATAATATAAAATCAGAACCTACTTGAAAATACTTTCTATTAGAGTCATTGTGGGAGTAAGTATACTACAGAAAAGCTGGTCATAGAAAAAAAACTTGAATCATGCAAAGATTAATTGATTCCATTTAGGATAGAATGATAAAAAAAAGCAGATCTTCAGCTGAGCGTTTATAATTCAAAAGGACAAGCTTTGATAAACTAAAGGAACTGTTTAATAAAGTCTATTAAACTGAGAATCCTGAGGGATTTGAATGTGGAAAAGACCTGGAATTTCAATGTCAAAAAATTAAATATTACAGAACAGTATATCTCAAACTGTAGAAAATTTTGAGAGAACTGTCAAATGCAAGCCACCCCAGGAAGGATATTAAGAATAAGCATGAGAGACATAAGAAGAGGATTTAGCAGGAAAAAAAAGCTAGGAATCAAGAAGTAAAAGATTAAAGTTAAAATTGTCAAAATGGAATCTTAGTCTGGTCTTGAAGAAGATACCATATAGAAGATAACCATAGGATATTTGCTTTTTCAGACGTATAAATTAAAACAAAAAGGCACAAGGAAAGAAGTAGGGAGGCTTTGCAGTGAGGATGAGGTAGAGATTAAAGATAATCTAGGTGTGGCCAAAAAATGAAACAAATTTTGCCTCAGGTTTCAAAAAGGACAATTATGTTGAACTGGGAGGAAAAGCAGGATGGTTAATAGGAGCTTTCATTTCCACACCCTTGTTATCACAACTGCAATGGAAACAGAAGTCATGGGGCTTAATGCACTCAAGTCAGGGGGATTAGGTGGTCTCCCTTGCAGGATTTGTAAAAAGCATTTTTAAACATACCTTTCAAGTCAACTTTGGTATGACTGTAGAACACCAAATACTGTGCCTGCAGTTAAAAGAGGAGAAAGTTATCAGGCATCTGTAAGCCTGTAACTCTGTGTAGTACATTGCTTTAGGACAGATTTTGAAGGAAAGATATTTGAAGACAACTTAATAGGATGTAAAACAACAGGGATTTAATCAAATGTAGATCATCCTAGACAGATTTCTAGACAAAGGAAATGCAATGGATTTCATATATCAAGACTTCAGGAAATGGTGCCAACTAAGAAATGTGTCATTTAAAATGAAAGGAACAAATCAAGATTCTGTAAAATGGGTAAGAAACTGACAGGCAGTGCTGGAAGAGGAGCTGGAGATAAGTTGTTAGTGGAGTTCTTCAAGGCTGTCTTGAGATGGTTAATAGTTTGATGTCTGTTTTTTACTCAGGAAGAAAGAGAATAAACTGCTGATTTGCTTATACCCCTCAAGTTTGTACTTTTACCAGCAGAGGACAACTGGGACATCATATAAAAGAGCTGGATGTTCTTAAGGAGTAACAGGATAGCAACTCATAACAGAAAGTTCTGCTATAAGGCGAGAGCTCATCAGCTAAAAAAGATGCAGAAGGACCTGAGTAGGGTAGTTAATTCCAGGATTATATCAGTTCCCAATAAAATGAAGACTTAGGAAAGGCTACTGCAGTGTATGGATGAATTAGATTTATTTCTAGAAGAGTCTGGGCGCTACATAAAATCTCACAATACTTCGGAAATTTCTGGTTACCCCTGTTCAAGAACTATGAATTCAAACTGGAATAACTGCAAGAGGTGCTAGAAGGTAGAGGCAGTTTGGATACTTACATTATTGAGACTGAAAAAGCATTACTCAACTCACTTAACAAAAATAAGACTGAAAGTTGATACATTTTCTATCTGCAAATGCATCAGAATTAAAGGTACTAGAGGTACTAGAGTTTTCAGCCTAATGATTTAGATCAGGGTTGACACAATGGGAATGAACTGACTAAGAATAAATTTAGCCTGGAATCTAACAGAAGATTTCTAGTGATATCAAAACCAAAAAACACTAACTTTTTTTTTGAATATGAATGTCGCATTCTTACAAAAGGAATTCTATGACATGGTACCAGTGATAGGATTGACTGGACTCCATAATTCTTACTAATTCTGTGTTCCTAAATGAGCATAAAAATGTTAAGTATTATAATTCATAGGTCTGAAAGACTAGTATCACATAGTCTGAACTCAAGGATGACACATTTCTTGTTTATATACCTACTGGTCTGTAGGCTTTTACAGCAAAAATCCTTATGACTAAAATTGTTTCTGGTGCAGTGCAGACATTGTGGCTTTCTTTCTTGTAAACATCCCCCTACTACTTCGTCCTGGTTTTGTGCCTTGTGTTTCACTTGGGAACATTTTATATGGATTTTACTTAAATGAACAGCTTCTAAATCTTCAAACCTGAAGTTCACATGCTTGTCTAAAAATCACTGGATGTGTATGGAAGTTTCAAAGGTTGAAACTCTAAAGGTTAACTGTCAGGAAGAAGGTGTTAGAATTTGCCCAGAACTTCCAGAAAGATAAACTAACTAACAATTTCTTATGAAAAAGAAGGAAAAAAACCCCTTTTGACTCACTTCAGTAAGCACATTCACATGTCAAGATCTTCTTTCTCCATCTTATCTCAACCCAACCTGCCTTATTCTCCCACAGCACCTAATGCTTACCCTCACCTTGCACCACACAGCACTCTATTCTAATTTCACCCAGAGCTGATTAACGACACCTGCCCCTCACTCTCACCCTCGGCACCAGCTCAGCCCACACCCCCCTGGCACCCCCTTATCCCACGTACATTCTCACCAAGTGTGAGCGAACAGTCCAGGGAACGGCAGGCTTCTGCAATGCCAACCTCTCTTCACCCTGGGGTACTAAAGCCCCCAGATCACCACCACAATAACAGCTAAGCACCTTCTGGTTTCTTTTGAAGTATCCTCTCACAGAAAAAGCACATTTAAGTGAAGGCTGTTCTAATGCTGGAAACAAGGGACAGAGGATTTTAATGGGTTTTGAAGCAGCCATTGTAGGGGTAGGAGGTGGGTAGCTGCTTTCCCATAATGGGCCTGGAAACACACTTTACACTGGTCATTTAAATGACAGGGAGGGCGCAAGGGCTGGTGGCTTCCTCCACTCCCAGTAAATCTGTGCAAATAGTCTAGATAAGCCGCACACAGGGCTGATGTAGCTGATGTCATTTAGCTCAAAGTAAAAACTACCTGTGGGATAAGTAGCTATCACAAGTTAACAGTGTTAATATCAAATACACACCATTATTTCTGCAGTGAACAAAGTGTTTTCATTCCCATTCCCCTTCCTTGAATTCAAAGTTACTTCTGGAAAGCAATTAGTACAGAAGAGACTGCCAAAGATGCTGAAACTCTCTTATGCACCTGCCATATCAAGGAACATCATGAATGATATGAGTGTTTATGAGCTAGGAGTAATACATCTGCGGTATTAGTTCGGAGTGCCAAATGGGTGTTTCATTCAGTTAGGTGTTTGGGAACCAGCCTTAGGAATGTTTCTTATTTTTCCTCCCAGATTGGATTGTCCTTTTTCTAGATTTATCTAATCTCACAGAAAAACAAGCTTTTAAGTGATGTTTAGGTCAAATTTTATATCATATTAGTAAAATCTGCTGACATAATACTGCATTATAGTTAAGCTTCCACGTATGACTTTTTCTTAGAGTTATAACCTGCAATTTTAAAGGGAAATAGCCTGGAAACCATTATGAAATGGAAAAATTCAAACTTTATCTTCCTTGAAATTCATGTCAATGAATTCACCCATCTCCAAAATTATATGTCCTACATTTCATTGTTTAAATGCATTATTCCAAAATTTCAATATTGTCTGTTCTCACTCACCTACTCAGTCTCCTTTTTATAGTGTACTTTTAAAATAATATCTTTTAGCACTTTCTGCAGCCTTACAAATAAAATCAAATTGTAGACATTAGCAAATGTAATCATTAAAAAAAACATAACTCATGGCATTTCCTCAAATGCTCTAAATAGCAGTGACAACTTTGTAAAAAACACCTAAAATATAAAAAAACCTTTAAAACCCCAAAGGAGTCAATTTTCACAAAGTAAAAAATGTTTATTTTTAAGCCACTCTGTGTAAAATAATTCCAATTGCTTTATTTCCTCTGATAAGATACTTGCAAACATTTGGAAGATCTAGCACTCTCTAACTAGGAATAAAATCAGTAGTTAGTGATATTATGCGTACATTGTCAGTTGCCATCTATTTTGGAGCTTCATCTTCATTTTTTATAGGATTTTGATCCCTGTTTTCCAGGGAAACTAAATGATTCTCTGAGGTCAGAGGTCAGTCTCATGGCACCAGCATAATCCAAAAATCAGGATTTGACTCCTTACTCTGATGGTAGCTGGTATATTTGCTGACATAATGCTAAAAGCCTTTTAATACTTTATCATCATAAACGAGCAAAGTGTCGGTTCCTAAAAGGTATGAGAGATAAGAAAAGATTATTTATCAGTAATGGGGCTTGTGTGCAAGTTCTCCATTTACCTGTTAAGTAATGGGAATGATACTGACAGCCTGCTTATGGAAGAAAACTCTTTAGTGTTGCTTTCTGGAAATAAACAACAGTGAAAACATGAGGGGGTATATTGATCATATACTTTTCCAATAAACCAGAAGTCAAGAGAGAAGCAGAGACAGCTCCACAAAGAACCAGCTGGAGCTCGCAAGAGGTACAGCTGGATAGTCTTAAGATTGGACTTGGTTCAAGGGGAAATGTCCTTAGAGCTGATGAGCTTCCACCACAGGAAGAACAGGGTTTTCTAAGGACCACTGGGATAAGAGAACAGTCTTCAAAAGGGGAATGAGGACAAAACATTCCATCTGAGAGCTGAAAAAGAGAAAAACCCCAAATTCTTAGCTGATAATCAAATATAGACTTTTCCTATAAGACCTCATCCTAAAAAAGTTCTGCCCTTGGAGGAAAGTCAGGGAAGCTTAATGTGTTCCTGCTACCTTATTTAAATTACATATACAAGTGTCCTGGAAATAGAAGTGGTCTCCCAACAGGTATTTTCAGCTATTCTGCTCCTGCAGGAGCTTGCTTTCACAGGAGAAAGGGCCCAGACTCAGTGGGATATCAGTGTCTGGAAAGGCCTGATAAGTACCAGAATGGGAAAAAATTGCTCTGGCCACTAGAAAAGAGAACCTTTCAATCACAAGATTAAACTCAGTGAAAGAACAAAAAGCAAAAAGTGATGTGAAAGTGAGATCGAGCAGTGACTGAAACCATGACAGAGAGGCAAAGAGAACTGACCTGATCATCTCTCTCAGGAATTTGAGAAGACCACTATGCTTTGGCCAAAGGTATCAGGTGAGATGTGGCCAGGTGCAGTGAGGTGAAGAAGTCCCAGTATGAAAAACAGTGTAGAGGAAGTCTGCAAGTCTGAGGGGAAAAATCTCTCGGAGTCTGTAACATCACCCATCCCTTAAAAGGCAAATGTTTTTGCAGTGCGTAACCAGTGATGACTAGCTAGAGCTTCAAAAGGTGAAGGCTATCTTCCAAGAGAACAGGCAGAAACCAAGGAAGATTTGCTTTCCTTATTATTGCCTCTGCTGTCCATTTCCTTTCTGCTCTATGTACTTAATATTTATTCAGTTCTGTTTCTCTCCCTTCTTTTTCAGTTGCCAGTCTTCTCAAATTGAATTAACTCAAATCGCTGAGTAACAATAATGACTTACCCATGACTTAAACGATAATATTCACCCACTTTTGTAAAGCATTTTCGGCTGCACAAAAGCTCTGTGGTTGTGAAAATGATCAAGTCAAAGTGTCTCTTCATGGTCTAAATTTAGATGTATTCTTAGGAACTTTCTAGGGTCAGAATCGGTAAAAATTAATCTTTCATCCTGCCGCAAAATGACAAAGGAGTACTCTAAAGAATGATGAGTTTTATGTGCTGTTTTAAAAGAACAGTTATAGTATGCGTGAATCAGTAATCCAATGGTGTTTCATAGACAATCTGTATTGTGATAGTTATTCATTTCTTCCACTCCCTGTCTAAGCAGCTTGGGGAATTTCAGGAAAAAAATGAGAAAATTATGAAAAATGTCTAGTTAGACATTCAGTCATGAAACACTGAAGTAAAGGTTTAAACAGTCTAAATAAAAATAATGTGTTCTTGGCATATGGATCAACTCCAAATCTAAGACAACATATTTCATTCCACCATACACAAATAAAATTCTAGTTTTAAGAAGCACTGGCTATAAGAAATAGCAGTTATAATCAATTTTTAAAGTTCTTATTTCTCAATAAATAATTTTCAATTAATAAATATATTGGAAAATGTTGGTTCTATGAAGTATCTCTCAAAATTAAACATTTAAACACTTAAATCGTACTAGCAAAAATTGGCATGCATTAGAGAAGCTTTGCTGTGTAGTGATGAAATACCCATTTTCACTCCATTTCCAAGAAGAGCTATTCTGGTTTACCAAACTATCTAGGTTTAAATCCTTACCACCCAAAATATAATAAGAGGCCAAAGAAGGCTGGCATTTTTCTGCCTAGACCTGGGTGGGTTTGATGATCGTAGAATATTCACAAGAAAGTATTCCCTAATCTCTTTTTGCCCTCAAATCAACCCTCAGAGTCACCCCATATATCAGAGGAAATGCAGAGGAAGCGGTTATTCTGGCCAGCCTAGGCTGCTGCTGAATAGCTCCACGAGGTGTCAAAGCCAGACCCGTGAACTTAGATGGCCTAATGTGCCCCATGAGGCCATGGATCATTTCTGCTGCATAAGGCCTCCACTGCTACCCATCTGTTTTACAATCTACGTCCAGGAGTAAACTAAATCATCTGAAAATAATTCGGGCATTGATGAATGGAGCTTGCTCACAGGCTGAGAAGCAAAGGGGACACTACCCTATTGTCTCTTTAAATTTCCACCAACTTACTGCAAATATTAAAAAATGGCAACAATAAGCTAAGATATTTTAAAAGATCTGGATTTTCCATTGAATTGAGTGGAATGACTTTGCATACACAAATGCATATAAATATCCATCTTTATTCAAATTCAGAGAAAAGCTGACACATCCTGTTACTTTTTGTGAGAGAATCATTAAGTTTTATGTGCAGACACCTCTGTTTTAAATCATCAGGCTAGCAGCAGAACTACTTGGCTTGTATGATATCTCCCCGCAGTCCCCAGCCTTCAAATAAAATAATAATTGCTGATGCTTTTAGTATGGAATCACTTCATTAATCCCAGCTACTATCCCCATATATGAATATGTTATAACTCAGTTTTGGGATCCATTAATTGACCTAGTTAATTTGATCCCTAATAGCCTGTAACTAGGGATGTGTAAAATGGCACAAAAAAAGTCTTTGCAAGCAGACAATCCCTTATCAGTGGGTGACTCAGTAAAGCTTGTTACTTTGATTTGTCCTTTTATCTTTAAAAGGCTTTAGAAAAGATTGCACTGAAAGGGAGGGAAGGAGAGTGAAATGTGTGAAAAACAAGGAAAATAGATAACCTTTGATGCCAAGTTAATTTTCTTTCACCCATGTGACCTAATCTCATTCCAAAACTCCACCGATACCTGTCAGAAAAGCATGGTTAGCGAAACAGACTGGAATCAGGGAGAGAGAAGAAAAGTTCTTAGAAATGCACAAAAAAGGCCTGCATTCAGCTCTTTTGAATGCCAAACTGCATTTTCAAGTGTCACAACTTTGTCTTGTATGCCAAGCAGAGTACCTGTTAAGAGAGAAAGGATCTTTCACCTTGGAACAGAGTAGACAACCTTAGTGAATTCAGCACCCATCAAAAAAATGTTTTGAGAGAGTAAATTGCTGAATATGAATGCGTTTTAATAAAGCATTTCATTTGAAAAGCTTCTGCAATATTTAGACAGATTGAGTTTTAAGGAGGAAGTGACTCTGCAGTCAGTGCCTGGCCTGCTCTGCTGTCAGAGGAAATAAATGAAACTAAAATGAAGTGATAATATACTGTAGGAAATTTAAGAGAAAGAAACGCAGAGGAAAAATGGCAATCTGGGACCATACAGCTGATCCCCAAAATAGACACAATGACCAGTGCCAAACTAGCTGCCAAAAACAGTAGATTGTAAAATTACCTAATACCTATGTCATGTTTACTTTATATTTACACTGGGGAACGGGCTCCCCAACAGACACAAAACTCGACAGTATTTTTGTTCACTGTCACTATCATTATCCACCATCTGCTCTGCCAAATTTCCTTTCTGTTCTTTTTTGTGCATTCATCGGAGCAGTAGTAAGTAACTACCTTAATGACTGCAGCATATTGCTTCTGGATTAGCAGCAGATATTGTACTACTCCTGGCTCACAGGCAGAGCTGTAAGTAGGAGACCTGTCGGGGGCTCCATTTAAAATCGTTTTCTTTCTGCAAAAAAAACAACCCACGGTAACTAGGAAAGTTTTGTCCCCACTCACTAGTAGGGATGTGATGTATGGTTTGGTAAAAAAGGAAAAAAAAGGTACCTCCGTCTGTGAAATTCAGTGTAGTACCCGCCAGCTACGCTGAGATGGCTAAATTCTGACGGGATGTCTTGGTGTGATGGGTAGACTGAAATGCTGGCAGAAAACTCCGCTTAGTTTGCTCAAAACCACAGATAGAGAAACCACAGTTTTGAGAAAAGGGCAGCTTTTGAAAAGGACACGTTTACTGACTGAACCCTGTGGGTTAATACAGTGACCCACAAGCACAAGAAGGCCTTTTTGTCTGCGCAGTCTGTGGGTAGATGCAGCAGTGGGTAATCCAAGCCTGGCACATCTTTACTCATTCTTCGCTTTGAGGCCTTCTAAAGTGAGTTCTCCAAAACTTATCTCAGTGTTCCTTTTTTGTGAGAGCAGACTTTTTGTTGCTGAGCTCAGTCAAGTACTGAGAAAGTAAGCAGGGGTGTTTTTCTTACTAAAACAAAACAAAACAAAACACCCTTTTCAAACAACTTGCACTGAGATGGGAGTGAGGAGGGAGAAGCTAAAGAAATAGGAAAAAAGGAAAAAAATGACAAAGAAGAGCCAAAGGAAATTTGGCCTGCAGCACTTCCTCAGGAGTATTACAGTATAAGGAAATACAGCAGAATTATATATATAATATATAAAAATTTAAAATATATTATGGAAAGTTTCCTACTAAAAACACATTCAAAACCAATTACTTCTGATCCACAAAGACAGGAAAAATGAAGTGACCTTAAGCTTCAGGGATCCTCGGATGGAGCACTGCCAGACTGTTTGAATGCAGGCGGTTTCAACGCAGCCCAGACGGGCTTTGGGTTAAAAGGTTTACGAGCCTGATTCTGTTCCCACTAAATTCAAAGGCAAAATCCATTTGGACTTTGAAACAGGCATGGAGTGAGCATTATACGTAGGGATCAGGGACAGCAGAAATTAGCAATGGTGTGACAGCTTGGGGAACGCGTCAGAGTCTGCGTCTGATAGTAAGGTGGGTGCTGCCTCTGCAGAGCTGCCACCGAGCCTGACTGGGTCAGGCACAGCGGCCCGTGGAAATGAAGTCTCTAGTACAGAGAAGACCAGAGCCTGAAGCTGGGGGCTATCAGCATGCAAATAAAGTAATACCATAGTGATGTTTGCTTAGGGCTTTCACCGTTCAGAGCTGTGGCCTGGGCACATCAGCACAAACAGAGAAAGAGAAAACAGGAAGGACTTTCACTCTTCTGCAATTATGCCAAAAAATTCTGATTTGGAAAGTACCATGCATTATTTTAGTCGCAGAATAACTACAAACTCATGTTGAGCCACTCAGCAAGTCCTGTAGCTTGGTTGCAAGTGTTTACCAAGTTTTATAATCAATAGTATTGAGATGTTATAGACACATTAGAAGCAAATTGTGCACTAACCTGTATGTCTGCAGAGCTTTCCAAGAGCTCTCCTTCAGGTATGCCTCTTATGAGTAAATCACGTATTGCAAACTGTAGCAGTAAACATTGTTAAAGGATTATCATCCAACAATAATTATTGTCTGTTCAGCAGCTTTTGAGGAGTGTTTCAGAGTTTTTTTCTCATTACTAGTGACAAGAAATTAGACATTACCATTTTTTCTCTCTTGAGAGAGCTCCATGTGGTACTGTTGGTGCTTATGTATATATATGCTTACCCTTTTGTTATCATACAGCACGGAAAGAACAGTGATGTCACAAACTATAAAACATGATCATCTGCTAAGCTTCCAAAATTAAGTATTCTTTTAAAGTGTGTCAGGATTGGAGAGACCCAGCCTGAGATTCCTTATAGGGGATCTAATTTCACAGTGAGATGCCTTAACTGGACAACTGCAAATGGAGACAACTATTGATTACATGGGATAAGATGGAGAGTCTGGAGAAGTGAAATGCATGCTCTCTGAGCTATCACAGCAGGAGGTAAAGCTCATGCTAACGTTGTGAGTGAGTCTAAGTGGCGCAGCTCAGAAGTATGTGGTGTCAGCTTGTGGACATGCACTGGGAGGAGGCTCAAGAAGGAAGTCTTGCAAAAACCAGGTCCCTTAGCATTAAGAGCTTTGAAAACCAGCAGGGACTGCTTAAAATAAAACCTCTAGTTTATAGGCAGCCAACATGAAGGGCTCAGGGGGGTGTAATATGAGCATGGCTGCTCAATCCTGTGAGTGAACATGATGCTGCATTCAGCACTAGTTGTAGTTTTGACATTTTTCTCAGAGCTAATAATGGAAGCAGCAATTCACTCTCTCCAGAGAGAGGAGTGGAAGGCATTTTAGCAACCTGAATATATTTGTGCGCAGGGCCGACAAAAATGGTAGGATAGGTCTGGAAACTCCTCATGGAGTTGTTTCTATGCACACAGAACAGCAGCATTTAGATCCATATCGTAAATCAATAATGAATGGGGTTTTGGAGCAGCTGACTGCAAAGAAGAGAGATGGCATTATTCTTGTGGGTCCTATGTTCTTGTAGATGTAACTCGAAAAGTGGAATGATTAATGTCATCTTCAGCTATCTTAAACCAAACCCACAAACCCAAAGATAGCCCTTCTTTTTTACTGACTTTTTGAACCTCGCCGAGGTCATGTGCTTTTTGAAGACAGGAAATTGTTCTGTAGGTATGTTTCTGACTTCTGCTAATATAACGACTTATGTGTAAAGTCAAGAAAGAGAATCCGTTTGCACCTCTGGCAAAAGGAGAATATAACATTGTCCCAACTTATTTTTATTATTACCGCTTGGGGCCAGCTTTGCTAAGATATTCAGGAACCTAGAGATTCCAACAGGCTTCTAAGAAATATTACAGTTAGATAGACCTTTATCCTTCATGAATGCCTAGTCCTTCAGATTCAGATCTCTCACAAATATTATTTTACACCATTAGCATTAGGGCTTTGGAGAGAGTGAGGATATACACAGGTTCAAACCTCTTCTCAAAACTAGATTGCTCTTGGGAAAGCAAATTTAAGGAAATTGGATGCTGCAAGCTTATGTCTGAATTCCTACTCAAGAGATGAACCTAGTCTAGCCCAGAATGCCACTTCTCGGTTTGGCAGCTTACAAGAACAGCGTGGTTACTTTGAGCCCAAGCTACACCTAGGCTACAACCAATATAGTGAATAGATAGTACAGGTGCTTTAGGTGTGCTTAAGCCAGCTGTCTAGCCAATTATTCGACTCATAGCACAGACTGCGATCTCCCAGCACCCTCAGGCTGTCACAGCACACTGCAGGTGCAGCTGCTTTGGTATCTAAAACAGAGAGACCACATGATATTCATTACAGTGCTTTTTCCTGAGAAGCACTTTTTTATTTTGTCTTTCCTTTTTATGAGACTAACATTTTTGCCAAAATCTCTTCCTTTCTCTCCTCTCCCTCCCTTCCAGGTACATGTGTAAGGGAAGTTCCTAAATGAGAGAAGAAGATAGGTCATCTGGAAAGGTTTCTATACGTTTGATGAGTTTTCTTCATTTGTTATTTACCCTGTGTGTGAACACAGTGAGATGAAATACTCTTTGAACCTTTAAGTGTGCTTGAATTATACTCAGCCATACGCCATTCCTTGTTCACATAGCTGTTCAAGTGTAAACTACACCAAAATCCACTAGGTTGAGAGGAATTGTTCAAACAGAGAATTGCTATACTAGAATTGTAGGTACATGAGGAACTGTTTTCCTTTCATAAGCTTATCATAAAATAAACAGCAGAGTCTGCACAAAATACATATCTGGCTCCTGGCTATCCATTCAGAGGGCATGTTTTACAGGCTTAGTTCCTCTCCTTCCTCCTTCATGTGCATCCACAGTAAAGGGAACAGAGAGAAAGAAAATATTTCCTGACAATGAAGCATCTGCCCAGCAGTAAGATACGCAAAGTTTAGGATGAAAAAAGTTTTGATATACCCCAAAACAATACATAAGGTATCTCCCAGCAACAGAGACAAATTAGGAGGATCAGGAAACAAAAGTTGTACCACGGAAGATTCAAGAATAACAAAATATCAAGCATTTTGAATATTTGTATCTATGATTATAAGTTACCTTAATCAGGACTTCAAAAAGAGGATGAAAAATAGAAGTATATATCTGATCTAAATATCTAGTCTGCATTTATAGTCTTATTGACTCTGGTCAACAAGGAAAAGTAACAGTTCTAGGGACAGGTTCTTCTTGCCTATTTTGGATGTTTCCTTCATGGTAAGGTAACTACTGAACTCAGTGTCTCATTCTTCCATTGACTATATGGATAGTCTAAAAAACTAGCTCAAATGCAAACCTCTACAGGCATATAAAGTTCAGTGAGATGAATCCTGTCATGGAAGTCTATGAGTTCTAAGGACATAGGACCACTAGTTATTCCAAGCAATATTCTTTATATATATATATATATAATTTCAGACACAATAGCAACATATTCTGCCTGCAAGATGTAGAGAAGACTGTATTATGAAAAAATATGGAGAATGAGAACTATGATTTTTTGAAGTTACACTTGATCATTTACAGAATGCAAAAATACAAAATTAAAAAATTTCCAGATTTGGAAATTTTCAACCAATCATTTGACCACCCATTGTTAAAAAAGACTAAAACACTTTACTATATTAAATCACCTTACTATATTAAATATCTACTATACTATACTATATTAAACTATCTGGTTTCATTCTAAAATAAGGGAGAGAGCTTTTATATCACGGACCAGTAAACTTTAAAGATTGCCATTTAGGCTGTATCTTCTCCTGATTATCACTAAGATAGGAATGAATGAGAAGCAAGTAACTCCTAACTCATGCACATAGGGAGGAATTTGGAAAACATTTCTGCATCAAGCAGACTGACCAGAAATAACCACTATAGAAACTACAATTATTAAAATCATCTTACTAGTTTTACCAATGCCCCTTAGTCAGGATATGAAAGCATCAGGACTGTAGGCAAAGTATCTAAGAATCTAAGGAAACAAAATGATTTATTCTTTCTTCTGACTTCTTCATCAGAAAACCGCAAAGCTCAGCTGTGCCAAGAATCCAAAAAGCAAATATTCTCACAAAAACTTCTGAGACCAGCATAAAATTTGTGCAGATTTCCTGTGAAAGACACAGCAATTTACCCAGAAGTCATTTCAAAGAACCACAAGTGAGCCAGAGCTGTGCATTGTCAACAACTAACAGAAAAGGAAGAAAAGAAAGAAGAGAAAGAAAGAGAAAGAGAAAGCAAAAGAATGAAAGAATGAAAGAATGAAAAAAAAAGGAGGAAGGAAGGAAAGCAGGCAGACAGGCTAGTTAAATTAACTTCAGATAGGAGGATGTATGTGAAGTATGGAGTTACTGGTTCTTTCTCATCTATCTCATTTTACAATAGCATACTAATCTAATACTAAATACTAGGATTTATTGATCATTAACACTAGTACGAATCAATCCTCAAGTACTTTATACATTATATTGGCTTATCAAATATATATAGTTTATGCTCTCAACAGGAGAATTCAGCAATGTCTTGAATGAATCCTCTCAACTCTTGGACTTTATTCAAAATCTACACAATTTTGGACAGATGGTTAAGAATTATTTTGCTGCATTTGTATACATTTGAAAATCAGGCATCCTATCCTAGATTTAGGACAGAATGGAAAGTCATTAAGATCTATGTTTGTTTCTCTTCAGAATTCAGTGTTGCTTTGTTAAAAGTTTATTTTCTTAAGAGCTGAGCATTCTTTTTTTTCAATCAGAAGCTTGTGCATATGTAGTTTAGGATCTCATTCCCTTTGTGCAGATTTTTTTTTAAAAAAAAAACATGAACATATCTAGAAAACTGAATTCCATTTTACATTGTTTCTTGCTGATCTTATTGCTGCTCTTAGCACACCCCACTTGTTCTCACTGGATACTGTCATGAGTGGAATATAAGCAAAAAAATTCTTGTTTAAGTGGAGTAACACTTGGTCTGTATTTTGTAATTTGATTCTCTCTTTTTTTTTCTAGTACAGACAAAGATAGCCATACTGTTTTATCACTGTCTTTATTAATGTGTTGTGTTAATGTGATATTTATTCTGTCTATTTTTCTGGAGTCATCAAGTTATGATGATACCTGATTAGAGTTACAGCTCTATTGCTGTTGCCTTCTAACAAATAATCTATAATGTATGTTTTCTTAAAATAATTTCATTCATTATATGTCATATTAAAAGAAGAGTTGTTTCACATCACTTGGGAATGATGAAAAAGATATATTTGAATACTGAAGGTCAGAAGGACACTTCTGTAATGAGATTTTCTGTTCCATCCCTAAACTGTCCCTGTATCAATAGCTTTCTGCGATAAGATTTGCAGACACCAAAAATGCATTTTTCATCAAACCATCCCCTTGATTTGTGGAACAGGAGCCAACTTGAAAAGTGTGTAAAAAGTAAAGCTGAATCTCTCTTTTTGTCCTTGTTGACAACACAGAGATCTTACATGGTTATAGCTCTAATTTTAAAAAAGAACTTGGGGCCAAAGTTTGCCAGATGGCCTGGGTGCCCGGTGGGGTAGAGCTCCTCAAAAGAACTCACCTTCCACTTCCAAATTACTCTGAGTAAAACTTCAACATTTCAGGTGTTTCTGCTGATCTTTCTCTCTCCAAACACTACTTTTGTAACGTTTTCAACTTGACTTATAAATGGAGACATATTAAAAGCCCAAATGAGTTTTTTTTGTTGTTGTTTTTCTAAACTATCAAACCTTCTGCTTCTTAGTGAGGACTCAGCACAAATGCATGGAGACCTGGAAGTTCTCCAGTGCCTTTTTGTAGTTCCAACCCTACACGGCCAGAAAGGCAGATGGGTTCTCAAACATGGAGCCAGCAATGGATTATGCCTATCTTAATGCTGCAAAACTAGTCCATGTGACATGCCCACATGAAATAAAGCAACATACAGATGAATGCAACACTTGCAAGGACACAATTGCACAGGTATGTCTTTGCACTGCTGTCATTTGGATGCTAAGACCTGAAAATCCATCACCTGAGTTGATGATGCAATGACAAAAATCTTGCCCCAAGATGTTCAGGAACCAGTAGTTCACACAGCCCATCTGGTGGCCTGATTTTTCAAATATAGCCAGTCTTGTCTGTCTCAAAAGCCTGACACAGAAAGCATTTTCATTAGATATGTGAGACACCTGTAGCTGCCTTTTACGTTGCAGATAATTTCCGAGGGCTATATTTTGATGTATGACAGTGTCGAGTTACTATAGGGAATGCCTTTCTGATAAAATATATTGCTGTGCACACATAGCAGTAGAGTGGAGAAGACAGAACAGCAGTGGTACTTTGCCTGGGCTCATATATCCTGCATCTGGTATATAGGGTGTAATATTACTTTAGAAATTTACTGTGAGACACTAGAAATGATACTTGCATTTTCTTAGCCTACCTATCACGCACTTCTTGGTATATGGATACAACGATCTGTCTGAGGTTTCATGAACATGATCATTAAAGGAATGTGTCTTTTCAGCAACTTAGTTATGGCAGATAATAGTACCTGGTAATATACACAACTTTACAGACATTTATATAACTGCACAGCTTCAATTCATAATGTCCCTGGGAGGTAATGTAGGGAAGATGAAGTAGGAAGTGTAAGTGAATTGGTGTCACTTTTTCTAATAACCTTAAAGCACATTATAATAAAGAATGTAATAATGGTAATCTGCCAGTAGTACTCACCAGCTCATCTCCAGGACCCTTTTCAAAAAAGTTAATAGTGTGACCACAGGAACAAAGCCACCCAACAGCACAACAACTAGTTGCAAATCTCAGGTGGCAAATCTCAGCTTAAGTGTTTAAGCCACTCAGTCACAAAGAGAAAGACAGCTGAGAAGCTCATTTTTTTAAGTCTCTGTACTGGGAACCTCACATGGAAAAAGCTCCTCAAGAAGTATTCTTTTATTTGAAAGGCATATTGGAGACCTGGTGTACTGCTGTGTGGTGTAGGTAAACAAGGAGGTAGAAAAGCTTCACTTTAGAATATAAACAGATACCAAAATAAAAACTGTCATTCTCCTTCTAAATCTTTCAATTCTCATTGGTATCAGCCCCAGAACAACTATTCCACAATGGCAATGGTCACACATATTCAGTTCTCATGTGCATATGAATAAAGTAACCAGCCAAGAAACTTATCACAAAGAAATGAATACATTTCAAGGGGAAAAAAAATTGTATTTGCAATTTCTATGAGGAAGAGTCAGTGTACTGTGCTTTAAAATATATACAAAGTTCATAGATCTTGACAGTCCTGTGTAGTCTGATCTTTTTCAGTTGTTTAAACTTATATCATCTCTTCATAGCAGCTATAATCTCCATTGAGTTCCTGTTATTGACAGAAGAAACAGGCCACAATCCAGGAAAGCACTTAAACACAGCTTAGCTTTAAATATGTGAAGCTGTACTGAAATCAATGGGACTAATCTCATGCTAAAAAGTAAGCACACGCTTAAGTTCTCTGCTGGATCAGGGCCATAAAATAATGCAGTTATTTATTGCCAATAAATAACTTGTCCATCAGGATAAATTCTATTGAGACTTGGGGAATTCATAAAAAAAAATCTACTTACTGTCAAAGGACAAGGAATTTCTAATTTCTTGGTCTTGTTTCTGAACCATCAGCTGAGTTGGTATAACAGTGATGTGAGATCAGAATCAGGGGTGAGGCTTCTGACTGGAGTGTATTTGGCTTACAGGAGTCATTTTATGATCCAAGAGGCATTTACTGTATGTGCATTCACACAAGCTGAATCTGGAACATTTTCTTAGCTGACTTAGGAAAGCTTCCAGAAAGCAGACATACAAATTAAAGCTTCTGGAAGAACAGACCTGATTCACTGCACACATTAGCCTGGGATCATAACTAGATTTTCTTTTCTTTTCTTTTCTTTTCTTTTCTTTTCTTTTCTTTTCTTTTCTTTTCTTTTCTTTTTTTTCTTTTTCAGGATATATTATAAACCTTATGTTTCTAAATCAAGAAGAAAGGATAGCTTAAGCATACTTGTCAGCTGGACATATCCTTTTTCTCAAGAGTCAGATGAAAGAGATAAAATTGATAGGTTTCTTCTAGCTGTCTTAATTGATTGCCAAATAAGTTACTTTTCTTTATTGCTCTAAAAAAAAAAAAAGACTGTTTGCTAAAACTGATGTAACATACTTTCACTTCTTACAAAAACTGAAAAGAAATGGAGATTTTTCCAAAGGCGTGAAAAGGCAATTATGCCTGCCAGAAATGGGTGTAGAGAAAGCAGGAGAATGCAGTTTGGCAGGAGGGTGCAGAAATTGGCATTATCACTCATCTAGAGACAAATCTGGTATGTAATGAAGCTGTTCTCTCTGTTAATATATTAAATTTTTGCATGACTACTGGAAAGTTATAGCATGAGCTGAAAACTGCCAGAGAGTGACACTGGAATTATAAACCCTTTAAAGAAGCATTTAGACAAAATATCCAGAGACCAAACCATAACAGGGATAATGGCCTGGTCCCATTTCAATCAATACAATAAGTTGTTAGGGAGAATTAGAGCTAAAGGAGAAACTTCGGATAACTCTTTTTTTTTTCAGTGGCAAACACTGGTTGGTGAAAACTGAACTGTTTGAGGCAACAGATCTGTTTTGACAGAACTCCCAGTTTGAAACATGCTATGGAAAATATTTCAAAAGAGTAAATATTTGTCAATGAAAACCTTTTGCTTTCTGTTTTGCAATTACTTTATTACAAAATATGTTCATATTTAAAAAGCTAAGAATATCTCTAACAACATTGAAGAATCAAATAGTTCATAATTACTGAAGCTATCTTCCTAAGAACTGAGGGTACAGGGAGGTATCAAGGCACTGTTGGGCAAAAAAAACCCCAAAAAACAGAGGATATATTTTTATGACTGTTTTGGAAAAATGATGGGAAGGAATTTGTCTAAAATGAAGAGAAGTATAAATAGTTCAGAATTGCTGTGAGGACCAAATAATGAGCATAGGCATATCTCTGAAGCAGGAGGAGTCAGACTCTATTTTCATTCAGAATTTAAGATTTCATTAAGAAACATTAAAGGACTACATTCTTCCTCTCATTTGACATTTAGATGGCAAATGATCCTAATATCCTGAGGAAATTCTCATCAACTTTCCTTTGGCTAAATGGATGCTGAGATTTTCCAAGACCAGCAGTGTCAGCAAACCAGACACTCGAATGACAAGGGGGAGCAGAAGATGGATCATGGACTAACCATTAAAGAAGGATGTACTGTTTGCACTCCCTCTCTGTGCTCCTGGGTGTTGAAAGTGAATGTTGCCCATTAGGGACATCTGCAAATATAATCACAAAATAGCAGATTTGCAGTTTAGCTGCCTGCAGAGGTAAAATGGTCAGACAGCTAATTTGTAGGAGTTTTAGAAAGGTTAATTAAGCTGTTTTGTTACCGTATGAATCTGTGATCTACATCTGTGAAAGAGGATCTGACTGATCGTACGGATGCCGTCCTCATCCTTTGTAGCAATGTGTAAGCCACACTGAAATGGTTTAAGTCCTGAAGAGAGGCTGGTGGAGAAACAGCTTTCCAACTCTAGTACAGCAGAGTTAACATCTCATACCAAGTTTTATCACACGGCCAACACCAGAGCTTAGCTGGAGTGAGGGTTGCTGGGAAAACCCTTAGTTGTAAGAAGCAGCAAGCTAGCAGGGATCACAAGGGCTAACCTGTCCCCATCTGGTAATAAAGCCGTGTCCAAAACCTGGCCCTGGGCTGCAATGGAGCGGGACGAATGCTGTCAGCTCCCATTCACAAGCTGCTCCCAGATCTGCCTGATTCCTGGAGGCTGCTGGATGCGCTGTGCGACCATGATCACAGAATCACAGAATGGTTGAGGTTGGAAGGGACCTCTGGAGATCATCTAGTCCAACCCCCCTGCTCAAGCAGGGTCACCTAGAGCACGTTGCACAGGATCGCGTCCAGGCAGATTTTGAATATCTCCAGAGAAGGAGACTCCACCACCTCTCGGGGCAACCTGTTCCAGTGCTCTGTCACCCTCACAGGGAAGAAGTTTTTTTCTCATGTTCAGATGGAAGCGTCTGTGTTTCAGTTTGTGCCCTTGGCTTCTTGTCATGTTGCAGGGCACCACTGAAAAGAGTCTGGCTCCATCCTCTTGACACCCTCCCTTAAGATATTTGTATACATTATGTGATGTCTGTGAGCTGCATCCCAGCATGCTCCAAGTGCCACGGAGCTGCCGTCCTTGCTCTGCAGACCAACCTGGTGTCAGCGGACAAGTGAGGGACCGCTATTCAGTTCCTCCTCTGGTATTCCCTACTCTATGCTGGTGTCATTTAAAAGAAGTTTTTCCTTAGTCTTTTTCTGTTTGAAAAGTTTCAAATGTCTGTAAAGAATAGGAGTGAGGACTTGAACCTCAGCTTCCCTCATGCCTTGTGAGCAGCTAGTCACCAAGTCACATGTACTCTTCTGGACTGAAGAATTTTTTAAATTGTTTTACTTTGTGTAGCTGCCAAACACCTACTATAAAAGAGTCTGGCAGTTCAGGCACTTACCAGTCACATGTAAAAAACCCTGTGAATGGCTATTATTCATGCACTTTATTCATGCAGTGTTGAATTCAACAGACCAAATATTTGATTCTGCATCTTTTAGGCCTTGGCAGTGTCCTGAACGCTGTGCTGTTGACTACTACCGGATGAATTTCTTTTCATTTTGAACAGAAGTCCCTGGAGCTGAGCCACTTTCCTAGCTAAATTCTTGTTAAAATGTGTGTATTTCTCATGAAGAAAGTCCATTTTTCAAGCATGAAAAGTTTTCTGAAATTTCATCAGATAAAATTCCCTGGGATTTTTCTTCCTGAGGGGCACCACATGTCTGTATAGAAAAGATTACAAGAGGCCTGCCAAGGAGAGAGCTGCAATCTAGATTCCTCTGTGGTGCAAGCCTTGAAGCATATTTTACAGCAGTAGTACATTGTACTGCACATAACAGAATATATCATTAGAGAAATTAAAGTTCTCAGTGACACTTGTGAAAATTTGGTAACTTCAGCAAATTTATTCAAGTGTAGCTGACTGGATGCTACCAGGAGTTCTGCTGAGGATGCTCGAGATGGAACAGAATCCAGTTTCTCTCTCTGCTGTCAGCCTTGCAAAACTAGAAAGAAGATTACTCTTTGGTACCAAAAAAATATGAAATCATTCAGCATATAGCTGATTTGTCAAGGAAGAGAATTCCCATTTTAAGAGAGTCACATTTTAGAATCAAACTATGGTTTCAGGAGCTTATAGAAAAACTATTAGTGACGCACTCCTATAGAACTTGCAGACTTCACTGGAAAGAGGGTCTTTATTTTATTCCAGTGAGCTGGCAAAAAAGAAAATTTTTTGCTAAAAAGGTTGGAAAACTTAAGAGCCAATAGTGGATATACTACATATGCCAAGACCCAAGCCTATGGCATGTTGGGGTCTTGGGTGGAGCACTCCTGAGGGCAGCAATGGGTGCTGACTGTCCTTCTTTCCAAGAAACTGGCTTCTCTTGCTGTCTGACTGCTGAGGAACCGTCCACCTCAGGCTTCATCTCGGTCTCTTGAAGACCATTTCACAAAGCATGGACTTTACGTCCTTCACAAGGCAATTAACTTTCAGGCTTCTTCATAGGCTCCCATTACCTCAAGAAAAGTCTCAGAAAGTTCCTTTTTTCTCTAAAACTGAGGAACACGCCTTTCCTCTGAAGTAGCCTAATATTTTTCTTTGTTTTATGCACTCTACAGATGAAGCTTTGTATAGTCCAGTGCTTCTCAGGATCACTAGTCCTCCCAAATCCACAGCTCCTGTGCATTTGGGCAAACTGTGTACCTTCAGCCCTTGTGCACCAGGGTAGGAGGGAGTGTGCCCTCCTCCCATCCCTAAGTTATAAGCTGTTATAAGAGCAAAAATTGAAATTAAATTAGAGAAAAAAAGGCACATTCTGTACTTTTTTAAGCTGAATGTTTTTTAAAAATAGAAGAATATTAAGTAAGTATGGTTAATTCTTTCTTTTTATTCTTGGCTCCTACTTTGCAGCTACTCCACGCATCAAATTTCCATTGTGATCTCTGAGCAGAAGACAGAGGAAAAAAAAAAAATATGTGGAAGAAGTGACACAGATTGCAATCATGAATAAAACAAAACCACTTCTTTTAAGTAGATCACCACTAGGAAAAGTTAACAGATCAGCACAGGTGTTTGAAAAGTTCAAAACCTGCAGCTTTTCAAAGCATGAGCCAGTTTCTGTTGCTTACATCCCTTAACACCTGAATTTCCTCCAGGAGCACACTGACTGCTAAGTCACATGTTGTCCACACAAATTTGTCCTTTCTTTCCCAAAGAAATATATTTTCCATTTCTTGTGCTAAGTGTTTGCAACCAAAGGGAAGGTGAGAGAAGTGCATTAAACTTTTGGAAGAAGGAAGGTGGTCCTTCATGATTATGTGTTGTGCCGTTCAGGATAGACCCAAGTGCAAGCCCTGTTTTTCCTGCACAGAAGAGCTTTGCCTGTGCCCTGAACAGCTCCATTGTATCTGAAGAACAGAGCTATCTATCTCAGAGTGCTCCTGCTCAACAGCAACATCTAATTTGCAAAATGATGGGCAATGGTGTTATGAAGTATCCAGCTTGTTTTTTTTTTTCCTCAGGACCTTCTGTACCGCATACTCTGTTAAAAAATTTTATAAAATATTTTCCCCCTATAAATAAATGCCAGCCTAAATACACTAAACCCAAGCTTTGGAAACAAATTCTAATTTCTTTTTTCTCATGTTATTATCATTAATAAAAAATGACATTTTCATTATTACTAGCTTGACAAACTGGTAAAAGAACTGTATAAGGGATGTGGTGCATGTGGCTAATCTTAAAATATTAATACTGTATCTTACAGTGAATGCAATGTTTTGTCAAAAAAGCATATATTAATTCAAAGTAACTTGTTCCTCTTTATGTGTCCTGCAAAACATATTTTTATGAGGAAAACCTGTGCTAACAAAGAATTTTAAAACTGATTGTTCCTGAAAAAAATGGGCCTGGGTTTGTTGCTGAATTTGGAATAATACGTAAGTGACTGTGATGTGGTGCAAAGGCTATGCTGATACATATTCAGGATGACCAACATAACTTACTCATTTGCTTTGCTACCCAAAAAAATGCAGCCATCTCAAACTCATATGGCTAACATGTTTTTACCAAAGCAATCACACATTATTTCCCTTGCCACACCCCATTCTTAATGGGAAAGGAATTTGGGAAGGCGGTCTCTCACTGAGTCATATGCTTTTCATGTAGGGTAGTCAGTCAAATGCCTTTGCTAGGACCCCTAGATCATTTGAACATGTCCTGTTTTTCTGTTGCGATTCTGTAATCAGCTTATGCTAACCCCCTAGAAAATGGCATTTCAAATGCTGTAGGAGAGTATATGTAAACATATACAGAGAGATGCTATTTTTAAACACCTCCATATTTAAGCACCTGCAGAACAGCTATTTAGAAACTGAAAGAGTGTCATAAAAATCACTGCGCTCTACAGCTATAGATTGATAAATAAGATAGTGCCAACCTATACATTATTGTGAAAAACCAGTTACTGATGCAGGACTGAACCATTGTCCATCACAGGCTTAAAAAACAGTTTGTTGCATATATCTATTTAGAAGACTTTGAGGACAGGTAGACGTTTGAGGGCAGAATGAAAAAAAATTTCTTTAGCAAGTTGAATTGCAGGAAAGGTTCTCTCAAAGAGTTAGCTAATTATAACTAAGCCTAAATCAAAGGAATAGTGTGCAAAATGTAAGTTAAGTGATCAGCCTTGGTTGGTATCACATCCATCTGTCCAGAGTTTTTCTAAAGTAATTTTAAAATCCTTGTTTAGTAGGTTACCTGTAAGTAAGTCTCATAATTTCATACTGGTAAATTTTCATCCTACTTTTATAGCGCCATACTTATCAGTATCTGCAATTTCAAATTCTCATCTGGACTTGCATTTTCTCTGATAAGATAAAACATATATCAGCAAACTTTGAGCAAACCACCAGGGTTCGATGCACACTGTTTTTAAAGGTAATCAATCAGATACAGCAGACATATTTCACTTCTAATAAATATCTACATACAGGAAAATGACTTTTTCTACATGAAAGAGAAAATATGGTGAGAGTAGTAATAGTGGGAGACGTCTGAGATTTATGAAAGTAAACAACAGAAAGAGGATACACTCTTATTTCCCAACATTTTTAACTTTCTTTAAAAGATGAATTTCATTATAAAAGAAAGTGTCATGCTTGCTGTCCCTGTCCACTGAAATACTATCACATTGACAGTGAGAGGACTTACAGCAAGATGGTTCCTACCAGGTTAGCACCTATGGATGTTATTGTTCAATGAACATCAGGGTGATGTTTTGATTTTAATTGACACTGTCTTTCCTCTTTTGCTTAGTGGGAAAGAACAGAATATATTGCTTCTGTGACTCATTCTCCTCCATAAAAATCTCTGTCTTTAATCCTTACTAATCACCCTCTCTCTGTTGTCCAGCTTGTGGCATAGTGGGTAGTAGGTACGCATTTGTAATCCCAACCTGGTACCTTTTGTGTGAATAATACAGTCCCTTGACACAAGAATAATTGGAGGCATTGAAATATTTAGTGAGACATGGTAGTTTTGTCAAATCTTTTGACAGAAAGCAGGCTCTTGTTATGGCCTGGCACGCTCTTTGGGCAGCAGGTTCCTTGGCCTGGTCACCTGGTTATGTGCCTATTTTTCTCCCTTGGAATTTTTTATTTTTAATCCTTTTCAGTTTTCCAGAAGGGGAGTTTCTTTTTCAGAAATTCCTGTATGTGGAAAATGTCAACATAATTTTGTATTTGTGCTGATTTAGAAAGAAAACAGATGTTGGTGCTCTGAAATCTTGCAAGAACAGGAACAACCATTTTTCAGCTAGTTTTAAAAAAAGTAGTGTTCTAAAAAAAAGCAATGAGAAAACCCACCTGTGGTAGACAGTGTACACCATCTGTCCCTTTCATGTAGGTGAAGGAGGTAGCTAAGGTGGCTTTTATGAAAGTCATTACGGGTTGTCTTGGGGCTGGATCAGTTTCCCACATAACTTCAACAGAAAGCCATGGCTATTCTTCCTCTTCCCCTTTCCCAATAGCTCCTCTCCTGACAGGTATATTACAGCTACCTTCCCAGACTTTGTCACGGGCTTCAGCACAACCTCAGATCCACCTAGGCATCCAATGCGTGTCTTCTTCTCTGCCCTCCGTCCTCTCTCTGCCATGTCTCTGATGTTCCCCATGCTGGGGTTCATAACTGTCTTCAACAAGCTGATCTCAGCCCCTCTTTCTTTTCTAACTCCCGTATAGGAGATCTAGTGCTTCTATCCATAACCCTGGTATGCTGTACTGACCCTTTTAGCCACAATGAAAAATGGAATTCATCTTCAATTCTTAGCCTCATCATCTTACAAATCAAACATTTAGACCACACAATTTTAGGCACAGGGCACTGATTAATGTCAAACGAGGTGAAGCTCCCTGCCCTGCCTCTCTGATGGGTATTGCTGCCTGTAAGGCCAAGCTGTTTGATTAGTTCATGAATTGATTCCTGAAACACTACTCCTTCCAGCTTGGGGTATGATGGTAAACCAAAATCAGTGTCTGTCTATGACTCCAGATTTACATTTGTGCAAATGATAGAAATGATTGTTTTACTTTTCAAAGGCACCAAGATTTACCTTTCTTCAGAGGTGATAGGAACATCTGTGGAATATCTGTAAAGAAACCATTTACTCTAATACTTTACAAACCATGGAAGTGTGTTTAGATTGAAGTAATATTGCAAGTAATTCTTGTTTTTATTTAATGGCAGTTTTTCTGAATTAGAGAAAAAAAGGAGTTCTTACAACATGATGACATAACCTCATAGAAATCTTTTACTGTTCCACTTACAGCTCCATGGGGCAGCAAGAGGTTGAAGATCAGAAATGCAAAACTAAATGATTCTGATTGGGTAGGTTTAAAATATATAGTAATACATAATACTCACAATGAATAAGGGGCATACAGAGAAATAATTCTATAATCAGGAAGATGAGAGCATTTTATGAGCCGAAGATGTGAATACTGTGCAGAGTTTCAAATATACAGAGTATGAGACTATGAATTGTCTGCATTGTAAAACTAGATTTTTTAACTAAACATATAGCTCTTTCTGAGTTTTCTCCATTTCTTTCTCTCTCTTTCTCTCCATACTTCAGTGCAAGCACATAACCAAAATGCTACTCAGCTGATGAAGTAGCAAACTAGCTATTAATGATGGATGATGGCCATATATGATTTCAGACCCATCTGAAAAAACTCCATCAGAAAATGGGTCTGAACATGTTCTCATCTTCTCAAAGCTCCACCTTATACTTCTTGTTAGATGAAGCATAAAGCACAAGAGCTTCTTCAGATTAGTAAGCAGGGAAACAAGACTGCATCTATCTTAATTGTGCAACTGGCTTCTCATCATTAGAGCTGAACAATGCTATGAAAATACAGCATCAGTGAAGGAAAGTTGACTCACAGCTGTGAGGACACTTTGAACACAGGGCTTCTTGAAACCCTGTAATTCTGCTGTGCTCGGTTTAGGCCCAGCCCCTGAGGGCAAGGAAGCATGATGTCATTGAATACTCATGAGATAAACAATCAATATGGGAGAAAGATCCAGGGACGTAGAGGAGACAGCAAAGAGATCTTTAAAACATTTGATAATGGCACAAAAAAAGACAGGTTCATCATAATGATTCACTTAGCAATTAACCACAACACAGACAGGAATCAGGGAGAACTTTATAAACAAATGAAGAACTGTGCAAGGTCTCCAAGCCTATATATAACTTTGAAAGTAATTATTTTCTTGATATAATGTTCTCATGCAGATTCAGTTCTTCTACAAAGTCAGCTCAACAGTAAAGGTTTTAAAAGTAGAAAGATGAGCAGACTTTTTGTCCTGGTAACTCCCTGTGATTCCTTTGAAGATCCCAATCTAATTCTAGGTTGGATAAGCTGTAATTCAGCTGTAATTCAGGACTTACTCATGTAACAGAGCCCAGCAACTCTCTTCACTGAAGGAATTCCACGTAATGTATTATACAGAAAGTTCAAACAGGCCTTGCAATCTCTTCTGGCCATAAAAATCCACAGATCAATAAAAATTATATGTAAGGCATCATTTTGCATTTGAGGGATGAGTAAAACAAATGGATGGCAACTGTATCTGTTTAAAGCAACAGCCAAGGTAACCCCTAAAAAGCATCACGATTTGATATATTAGCCCTCTAGCTAAGCCCCAAACACATGACACTGAACATGACTAGTATAATAGTGGTTGTTTTTGAACACATATATGAGTACCACATCTTCAGCGGTCATAAAGTAAAATACTGTAGGAAGATCATGCATCACCTACATAATTTAATGACCTGTATCTATCATTTTATTAATGAATCAAAGCTTCAATCAGCGTCACCCACTATAAAACTTAAGAAGATCCCTTGGTAGAAAAGAAGTTAATTTGCTTGGAAGTTAGTAGTTTGCCAAAAGCATGTATACTAGCCAATGGGCTGCAGGATGCTTTGATGTATTTTGGCTATCATTAGCCAGGTTTGCTATTAATTATATGCTGCTTTACCTTTCAACGCATAATTTTCTTATATTAAACATAAAAATATAATTTATGTAATGATTATGAAGAGACAGACTGTTTTATAATTTTTCAGACCTGAAAGATGTTAAATGTATCTGAGCTAGATCAGGAACTGAAAGTAATCAAAGCAAACTAAGCAGGCTGTAGTGAAGTCTTTACATATATGAAAAGCAAAAACATTTGGCAAAACAAGAATTGAAAAACTGGCATCATATTTTCCAGTCACTACTGATTGGGATACAGTTATATGGTTTTGAATAAGGCAAATCCAGAGATTTTGGTGAGATTTGATGGAGATTTTAGTGATACGTCATTGGTCTCGTACCCAATGACTTTTGGAAGTATAGGAATAATTTAATCCCTTGTTTTTTTTCACCTTGAGATCAACACAGATCACCAGCTATCACAACTAGACGTGTAGACTGGGTTCTACCTCTACATGAATACAACCACAATTTATTTCATCAAGTTGGAAGGTGGTATTTGGCTTCTTGGACTGTTATCAGCATAGTCCTCAGGTTAAAAAAAAATAAATAGGTGCTAGTATTTTATTGATGACATTGTGTTTTAAATAAAAATACTGTAGAAATAGCCAAAGAAAGGAGTTGAGACTTCCTAAATTCAAAGATAAGGAGCCAAAGTCTAATCTCAACTGTACTGTTTTAAGAGACAGATGCATAAGCCAAGTAGTTTGGGAGAAGCACATGACCCCAGTGATGTTGCCCATGGGCTTTGCCAGAGGGCAGCAGGGGCCCCAGACCACGTCCTGCCACTTTTGTTGGACAGTTAAACCCTACTGCTCTTTTAGTCAGAGGCCATATTCAAATTTTCATCCTTAGTTTATTCATGGTTGATTTATTCCCATTTGTTTTTATAGTTGTTGTTTAGCTTAAATAATCCTTTTCCCAGTCTGGTATTATACCTTTGATGCTATTTATAGCTCTTTTTTCAACCTCTGCTTTACTAGGTAAAACAAAGCAAAACCATTTTAGTATCATCATCCTGTAAGTTATAGGGAGGATCAGAGGGCTGAAGAAGCTCCTTCTTCACCATGTCCAGTTTTGGTTTAACTTTTGTGCAAGGGGATAAACAAAACTGTGAAAGTATTCCTGATGACGTCTTGTCAGGATCCTGTACTTTAGCATTAACATTGCACTATCTGTATTGAAAGCAGCTGTTTGCTAGTGAAGGCCATTTACAAAATACATATAGATTTTGTCTACCAATCACATACCTAAAATCCATAAAAAAGATCTCTTATCTTAAAAAAAGGAAGAAATTAATGACATTTGTTTTCTATGCTCCTGCCAAATTCTATAGTCTTTGTTTTGACAAAACTACTGTGACTTCACTGGGAATTTTAGCTGGGCATGGTTTTAGTTCCCCAAGCAGAAAACTGAAAACTTTCATAGGTTGATAAAATAGGCTGTATAATGAAGTTAACTAAGTGAGCAAGCATCTATGCCCATACAGTGTTAAGCTAAGCAATAGAGCTTAGAAAAATGACTGCTTTTTCTTCATTTCATTGCCTGTTTTATTTAAGAATCTGTTCATGCCTGTTTAATTTTCCTTTCTGCTTCATATAACAATGTAATAAAATCCATTACATTTTTTTCTTAAAAAGTGGGATTTCAGCATTGATTTTCATGTATCAACGTTTCTTTTCAGAAGGACAATAGAAATTAAACCTGTCTATATTCTAGGTCTTGAGTGCCTTTGTATTACGTACCTGGAACTTTGAATATCTTCAGGATATCAGATTATGAATGTCCAGTCATCATTTTATGAAATGCTTACATAACCCAGTGCACACAGGCAGTCTGGATTCAGAAAATGTGACAATATATGATTGCTAATACCCTTTCACTTATTGTCAGAGAGTAATCAGATATTTCTCTCAAGAAGATCGTTCTCTCTGGCTGAGGTCTGGATTAAAATTGTCAGCTAATATATACTCTAAGATCTCCCATTCACTTTGAACCAGGGAATGACAACCAGCGGGCTAACACACTGGCTCCTACAAATGCTACAATAACAAGAGAATATATTGGACATGTTCAGATTAATGCCAGGTAATTAAATAGAGATACACATTCTGGGATCAACCCACTGTCTTATCATGAAGTCAAAATTATTTGTTGTTTTGCACTTGACATCAGCCAGAAGAAGAGATTGTAGAAGACTGAATGGTCATGGGTCAGGGGGCAGGGAGAGACTAAAACATCTAAAAGGTGAGAACTTTTATTCCTTTAGCTAAACCATTAGCCTTGTGTAATGTTGTGGTGGTATAGTCTTCCTCCAAACGCCATAGCTGGTGAGGAAAGAATTTTAAATGGGAAAACCTGCCCCACATGTCCTTTATATACAGATGGATTTAATTTTTTGTTTGTTTGTTTTGCTGTAACTGGCATTGGCCAGTTCTGCTGGTTCTGACAGCAACCTATGTCTATAGGCTGAGTCCTGGGTCCCTGTTCGTCTGGTGTGCTCTGGCTCATAGCCACACTATTAAGTGCTGGAACTGTAAGGTACTGTATAATCCCCCTCCGGTCTTCAAACACAATTGTTAATTTTATGAGCTTTTTCAGTTTCAAGTGCCTGAAATAATGACAAACCTCTGCTGTGGCCAGCCACCATGGTGATTTTATAGCATGATACCAAGGCTACATGTTGCAGGATGCCAGAACAGAAAGACATTTGAGAGTGCAACACTGTTGGAGTCAGGGGACCCAAACTAAGCGAGGTTTGTATGCTCCACTTGGAGCAGACCCTGGAGTGAACTGGCTGCTCCTCTGGAAGGGAGATGGTTGGCTGCTCTTGAACAAACCAAGAACAAAATAACACAAACATATGGATCTTCTGGGAGCAAAGAGGGAAGTGAGCCAAACTAATAATATATCCTGCCACTAAAGCTGGCTATATGGTCTCGGTTGTATCTTACCCAAAGAAGGGAAGATGGTTAATTTCTTTAGATCAAAGACTGCGTATTAGATCAAAGTAATTTTAGAGGCAAACTATATATGGCACAGACAGTGAAGATGCTTATCATCATATGGCCTACTATCAACATTACTTGCATTCTTTTCCTTTCCTTGTTTTATGTGATAGGATTTATAAGGATGGTCCTGTTCTCTACTGTTTGCTAGAAGGAAGTGCTATCTGTCATCGCTTTAAAGTATGATAACGATAACAAAGAGGACTAGGTGATCTTATCTACTACTCTTCTCACTTTGACTTTTAACAGCTACAAACAATAGGAGAGCAATTTAAAAAAGTCTAAGAAAGTGTTTACAGCCAATTTAAATGTCTGTATCCTCTTTTGGGAGCAATGGTACCAAACCTGTGATGTAGAGAAAGAATAAAACAATTCAGGGCTTGTGGAATGTCCTGTCAATTAGCCATTATTAATCCATTTCCTCTGATTTTGTATTAAAAAGGCATAGATAAGTAAAAAAAAAAAAAAGTAAAATGTAGAGGTGGAGAAAATTCCAACATTAATGCTATGTTTTCACTAAGACGCAATCTTAAAACTCTGAAATATTAATCAAGAGAATGGCAATAGTATCTATGAGATAAAATACATTCTAGACTAATTATTACAAATTAAAATCAGAAGGCAAGATTTACTTCTTCCTTTAGGAATTTCCATAAAAGAAAATTTGGATTCCACATTTTTGATCAGCCCATAAGGTCTCATTGTAGTGGTTATCAATGTGGCCACTGGGCAAAGAGGGAGCTGGACTCATTTGCACAATGGCAAATCCCAGTGTTCTCAGGATATACATAACATGCAGAAGCCAAGTGACATCAATGCCCTATATAGAAGTGCAGTATATTTAATACATTCTTGGTGGAGCAAATTAATGTATATAAACAGTCTGACTCTACAGCACAGATGCAGGGACTGGATGTGTCTGGGATATATCAAACTTTCAGTGCCTGTACCCTTAAATCCAACATCTCCAGGACAAATCCAGCTCACTGCACATGCACGTTTGAGTCAATCTGCACGTGTGCAATAGCTTCTTGTCCAATCTGCCAAATATCAAGAAATTCTCTACAGACAAAAAGCCTACATCTTCTGTTTTTGCTCAACGTTTCCAGGGAAACCAGACGTAAAATAATCTCATGAAGAAGGGACTTAGTAATGCTACCGGAGGACAAGCTGCGTTTCCAACTTTTAAACAGAACTTCCCCACAGCAAGGTGGGGCCAGATGGCTGCGATTCTGTTTACCTTAATTCTGGCTGAGATTAAGGGGACAATTTTCAAGTCCCTTAAAAGTCCAAACTGCCACTGCAAGAAGTGACTAAATCATTCAAAAAACTAAGCCTTCCCTAAGTCAACATACAAAGTTGCTTCAGTCACTTTTCAGAAGTGGACCTAAGCTCTCAAGTTGCTTGCTCAACCCTCTCTACCTGTTGTGTTACTGAATGAAAGGGAAAATATGGGTACAGTGAACCTTCTGCGTGAAACTGAAGAAATTCATATACCATTGTATATGGAACCCCAGCTTGTGAATCTGATCGGAATCACTACAACATATCTTCAAAAACCTTGGCTGATGTAGTTACCTGTGTATGCACCACCAGATGATTACTGAATTACATTGGCGATGTGTATCCTCACACTAAATAAAATATCAGCATATTAGAAAGGCTACAGAAAAGGGCTATAGGTGTGAGCCAAGATCTGAGACAGCTGCCTTACTGAGCAGCTAGAAAAATATTTGAGATAGTAAAGAGATTTTTTGTTTAGTAAACAAAAACATACCAGTATCCAGTGACTAGAAACTTAAGCTGCACAAACTCAGACTAGCAATTAGGTTGGGTAATTAACCATAGGAATAATTTATCTAGGGAATCTGGGTATATTCCTTATCATTGGCAGTCTCTAATCTAGTTTGGCTGTCTTTCTAAAAGATATGCCTAGCTCAACCAGCAACTTTTGGACTTAATGCAGAGTTTTTATACAACAGATTAAATTAGAGGAACATCACGATCTGGCCTTAATATCTGTGAATAACCCAACACTGCTACTCTGGCAACAATATCTGGCAGAAGACTAGTAGCATCTTAAACCACTGCAAGTACTTGCTCTGAGAAAAAGGATTCAGGATACTCTAGGATTTTTTTTCCCCCTCTAAGGCTTTTATGCAATAATTTAAAAGTCTGTTTTTGTTCCAAAAGTCAGCATTGTTTCTAATGTTTTGCCCCCAACCCTCATCAAAAAAACCCTGTATATGCAGGAACCCCATCTATAAAGCCAAACCTTTCACTTATGTCATTTCTATACATTAAAGAAAGATATAGACTAACTGGAAAGAGTCCAGACACGGTCAGCAAGAGTGATCACAGATCTAGAAAACATGGCCTTGTTCAGTCAAGAGAAGAGACATCAACCTTCAAGTACATAAAATGCTGCTGAAAAGAGCCCATTTTTCATGGCCAAAGTAGATGAATAAGAATTACAAGAAGGGGGATTAATTTTTTATATTAGGAAAAGCTTCCTAGAAGTAAGGTAGCAGATTGCCTTGGTAAGTCTTGGAATCTATATTTCAGAGAATGCTAAGAGCTCTATCTAACAGATTAGGCTAATTTTCTTTGGGATTAAAGTATTTTCCAGTGTGATTTGCTCGTATTCTATGAAATCAGATGTAACTGCACAGTGCATCTGCAATGCCCCTGGAGATCTATAAATAAAAGCCTTCTATAGGAACTACACAGCATTGCTGCAGTGATGTATGTGAGTGGAGACTCATTGTACATGAATTAGTTCTTTGCCATTGAAAATCAGTAACATACAGATTTTAAAAAACCTAATTACAACTCAATTCTGCTGTCTTCCATTAATAGTGTGTACTTCATCTGGAAGATGTGAAAGTCATACATTTTATTTTCTTGAGCAATAAAGTTACAGGTGGATTACTCAAACAGAGCAAACATCACACTAGTTGTAAGGCTTATTATTATTTTCACAGAATCACAGAATATTTGGGGTTGGCAGGCACCTCTGGAGACCATCATCTAGTCCAACTCCCCTGCTCAAAGCAGGGTCAACTACAGCAAGTTGCCCAGGACCATTTCCAACTGGGTTTTGAATGGCTCCAAGGATGGAGACAACACAACCTCTCTGGGTAACCTGTTCCAGCATTTGATCACACTTTCAGCTAAAAAAGGGTTTTCTTGTGTTGAAATGGAATTTCTTGCATTTCAGTTTGTGCCTGTTGCCTCTTGTCCTTTCACTGGCCACCACTGAGGAGAGTCTGGCTCTGCCTTGTCTACTCTCCCCATCAGGTATTTATACACATTGATAAGATCCACATGAGCACATATGTGAGAAAGTGAGTATCTCATCACCATAAAGACCCACAGAGTGAGCATAGAGGCTAACAGCCATCGTTTATGTATAGCACAGGGACTGCTAGGTGGGATCAGGCCTTAAATCTAACTTCTGCAATGTAATTTCACTAATCCCATTGGCATCAGGTTCTCTAGGAGGCAGGGAAAATGCCGTCTATGGAATAAACTGTGGAGGCAGGAGGGTGTCTTCTTTCACTTTTTGATTTACTCAGTGGCTGGTTGCAGGTGCTTTGTGCCTGAGTGATCTGAGAAGACTGCCCAGTTTTGTGAACTGTGTCTGATCTTGTGAAGAATTACGCTGTGAAGGCTAACGGAGGAAAGCTACGTTTCTATAGACCCTGAATCTTTTTTATTCTTCAAAATATACCCCTAAAGGCTTTAACAACATCCACTGTTAAAAAAATGTCTGCATACAAAATTATGCATGTGCATATTTTGCTTATGATTAGAAGTGTCTCAGCCTTTGAAAAATTTCTAAATTCTTAGTTTCACTCATACTGGTCATCAGAAATTCTGCAAGCTCATTTCTCCATCTCAGGAGCATTTTGAATGTTAATGTAATTATGCTGAAATGTCAGCTGTTAGGATTTTTTGTTTGTTTGTTCTTGGGGTTTGTGGAAGAAGCTACTTTTCCTGTGTTCATATGAAATTTCTACTGAATCAAGAAATGACCTGTTTTTCAAACTATATGAGTCTATCTGCCATAGAGAGAAGCCTCAGAAATTTGGATTCCATGATGCAGAAACAATACATATGTACTTTCACTGTGTCAAGTCCCTGCGTTTCATGCTGGGATGGATGTTCCCTACCAGTGCTTACTAACAGTCCAATTACTTACTGACAAATGTGCTGTTCTGGTGATAAAAATCACAGTGTCTCTCACCTTTCCTTTCTCTCCAAGCCAAAAAATAAGGCATAGTCATTTTAACTTACTCCTGAAGTTTCTTCTCCTTGTTCATGAAACTATATGGCTCTTTCCTTGATTTTAACTACATCTATTTAAATTCTTATGCTCAGTGCTATTTGGTGAAACATATGGAACAGATAATCATATGGAACAGATAATATTTTTATTTACTATGGTTGAACTTTCCTTGCTATTATACTGAAGAGCTTTACATAATTTGCTATTTGAGCTTGGAAACACCTCTGTGAAGTTTACTAATATGCTCATTTTACAGCTAGGGAAACATAACCTTAGAAAACTGGAGCGGCTTTCCCAAGATCACCCCGAGAGACAACGGCACCGCAGCCCTATGACTAACTCCCATTTGTCCGCTTTGCTTACAAGAGCTCAGTGCTCTCCCATGGGACCCAGCAGAACCTTGCTCCATGTTGACTGCGTGTACAGCATGTCACTATTTTCAATTATGTCCATAAATTTTCCAGACTTTCAAGTTACTTTGTTTTACTGGCTTTATTCACATTAGTCTCATAATCACAATAACAGGACAGGTGTGCTGCTTTTCTCAGCAATGATTCTGGTCCCCTGATGGCGTAAACTCCTTGGCCTTTGACCTTGGAGTTTATCCACTCAGGAAACCGGTTTACTGCCTTGCAAAACAGCACACCCCTACGATTAGCACTTAATTACAGTGAAGCCAGTAGCAGCTCTGCGAAAGTTAAGTTGACTTTTTGTGTATGGATCATATTTTGCATGAGTTTAGGTTTCTGGCAGTCATGTTGCCTCACATTGAGAGTCTACAGACAAATGCATTTTATTACCTGTTATGTGCATCTGTGTGTGTTAGCTACAGAAAAATCAGAACAGTAATTCAGTTAGTTTTACTTACCTTGTTCTTTCTCCCTCCAGCATTTCAAAAAATATATAAGGTTCTCCAATTCATAATACTTTTTAGGCACCACACAGACAGGACTGTGTTCTTTAATCTATCTGTGAGGCAGACAATTATCATCACTTTACAAACCTATGCAAACTCAGAGGAATATTATCATATGTGCCCTCAAAAAAAAAAAAAAAAAAAAAAGTATGCCAGTCAGAAATTTGAATCAGATTACATATTCTCAGTCCAGCATCCTAAACAAAATATGAGCATTGTTAACTTAAAAAAAAAAAATGCTAGAAATTCTACAGTTAGAAATCTTATTAGCCTTTTGGAGTATTTTTGGAAATGTCTAATACAATCCATATAAAAAAGTTAAAAAGCTACTAAAGAGCACTGCAAAAATACTTTCCCAAAGTATCAACTCTAATTTCTGTTCTTTTGAAAGAACTTTGCAACATTATGAATTAACATCTGACAAAAATATCTCAGGGGTAGCAATAAAATAATGATACTGTAGCCTCCAGTTTATATTACATTACCAAAAATAATGAAAAAAAAATTGTTGCCCCAGAGAGACTTGGAAGGCATTCAGATACACTAGAGCTGGGTGTGACATGAGAAGATAGATAGATTAGACAGATAGGACTGAACCAGTTAAGAAACTTCTGGGTATTCAGCTATCCAGTGTAATATCCATTTTGCTGATTGAAGGCTCTACAACTCATAATGAGTTCATATCATAAGACTCATTCCATAGCATGATAACTCCTTAAAAGTTATTCCATTCTGTGGTAATTTTTAAGGATAGATGCTCGGTTGTTTAAGTGTTTCTAAAGTGAACAGATAACATATCTGCATGTTTAGCAGATGCATATCTTTCCCTCAGAATGAAAGAATCTTGAATACAGAGTTACATCCCTCATAATCATGGTTCTTCTGTAGAATAGCAACAGTATTTTTTAATCATTGTTCCAGATTTCAGATACAGCCCATCACTACGAGGTGAGTCAAGCTGTCTAATGGTTCTGTTATTTTCATGCTACCCAGGCATGTACTGAGAGTCTAGTAGTTCAATATCAATTCATCTCTTGGCTGAGACATCAAACTGAGATTCTGACCACTTATTGTAATTAAAAATCCCCATAAGCTTTTCACAAAGCCTAGGTGCTCACCACAGTGTCCTGACAAAATTCCAGCTTTGCATAATTATATTCTGCTCGTATATAATATAATTATATGAAATAATTATATTCTGCCTGAAATCCCCATGAAGTTTCATCTGGATGTAGGATCCCTCTTGTTTCCAGTCTCAAGCTGCTGTGCAATGTTGCTGTCTGCTCAGGAATGTGAATCGCAGAGAGTTGATTTTTTTGTTGTTGTTTCTTATTTTATTCCAAAATATTATTTTTTGAAAATTTTAAAGCATGGAAAAACCTGGTTTAATCAGAGATCTTTAAAAGTTCCTTTGTTGTTTGCTGAAGAACAACAGAATAGGCTATATTTCAAGAACAGCAAAATAGTTTTGAAATTCTTTTTGCAAATAGTGTTTTTATTCTTTCCATCAGCTTTAATTTTTCCTCAGAGACAAGTAGAGCAACCTTACGTCATTCGCATATCTTATCCATAGTTTTTGAGGATAGTGTAGGACTGATCCTTCAGGATTTTATAGATGTTATAACAATCTACAATTTTATTTTCTCTGTCAATTCAGTGCACAGCAGACAATGAGCTAAGCTAATTTCATTTTACCTTTCTCCGCACTGTAGTTATATTAGGCATGGTTTCATATCATTAATGCAAATCCATGAAGGTCCACTTAAAATGGCAAGTGAACTCAAGTGAAATATTGCCATGTCATTTCTGGAAATGGCAATACAATTTCAGGAAGAAACAGAGCAATGCATGAAAGCCAAATTGAATTGAAGCAAGAAGATCTCGGGGCCATTCTGCAGTTCTGCCGTCGTGATGTCACTAGAAAAACAAAAGCAGAACAGGTCTGCTGGGGAAAAATGGAAAGCTGAAAGCACAATGAAATGCATCAATGCAAAAACAAGCAGATGAGATCACAAAAGAAAAATAAAATCAAGTATTACTGGAAGTTATACTAACATTCAAAATAAAACCCAGAAAAAAAAAAAATACTACTTGAGAGATTAACCTTTTTTGCCTTTGTATAAGCTTGCACATGTTTGAAGGTAATGGATATCACAGTCCTCTCTACTCACACATCCTCTCAGTCACATCCGTTACTTTTGCAGCACATGGTCTCTGTCAGGGGTTCTTTGAAAAGTGATCGAAAAGATCAAACTTAAACTAGGAAGAACAATAGAAAAGGTACATTGATTAATACACGGTTCAAAGAGCCAGATGTGTAAGCAGTGATGCAGCACATGCAGGAACCGAGAGGTGAAATTCCAGAGCAAAGCAGGTACCATGCTGCAACCAGCAGGATAGGTCTGTGCCACCACCAGATTTACAGCAGCCACTAGATCATGGACACAACAGACAGCAAAGCTGTGAGAGAAAATACAAAACCTGGCCTTCACTGCATAGGACATCAGTGGCCAATCACTGTGTTCACTAGAGAACACCATATACAATACCATATACATGAAGAAGCTAATAGCCCCAAATTTACAGACCTAAATATCTTAAAAAAAAAAAAAAAAAAAAAAAGGCATATAGTCTTTGTAATGGCAATACTCGTATGTATAAATTTGACCTAGCTTGGAAGGAATCAGACTTTATATATCTAGTCATTTGACTAAGAATCTACGGTCCTATTACTTAAGTTTTGAAACTTTCATGAACATTCATTTATCCTTACAGCACCCATGCAGTAGGGAAGTGCCATTTATTTCATTTATTACGAGTCACCAACACATAGGAATTTTAAGGAGAATTTATATACATTAAAAAAAAGAAACATCTACTAGAATTTTGAAAAACACATTACTACATAGCTCAAACTGATTTCAATGTATAATTCCCAGAGACTATTGCACTGCAGGACTAGTAAATTAATACATGAAAAATTGGTCACTATTACAATTTCCAGCAGCAGCTCCAAGTTCTCATCAGTAGCTATACTAATGACCATCATGCCCTTTCATTTCTCCCTCCCTGCCTACTACTGAAGAAGTAAAAGCCCTTGAGCTAAAAGGACAAGGTCACAGACAAGGGCCAAGCAATGTGAGCTCCAGCCAAGCAGTTCCACTGAGCAGAGTCCACATGGGTGTAAATTCACCAGTCAGTTCACTGCAAAGTGTCACCTACTTTTTCAAAGTTTAAGAGACTGTTCCATAGCTGAAGTGCTATTCTGCAGGTTGGACTATTCTGGTTTAACTTGTGACTCACTCTTCGCATCACTGTGTGTGCTTGGGTAGGCCAATTAAAACAAGGCTCTGAAATGGATGTAGATATTATCATGCAAAGTGTTTCAGGAGGTATCAATGCAATGCTTCAAATCCCCCAGCCCAAACTCAGACACCTAGGTGCTCTATAAAATTCCTAATGAGAGCGAGAGATTGACAGCCAGCACATCACAGTCTGCCTGACATCCTCACTACCAAATGATTTAACTCCTGGGAGTGGTCTCCAGCCATGTGGCAGAGAAAGGTCACATCCACTCCACTCTGGAGAAGACTCTTCATGGTACACTACATTGAGCTTATCTCTGAGACATCTCTGGGTCCTATGGGACATCCCTTTAGCTATAATATCCAATTAGCTTTGCATGATTGATTTTAAGTCAGAGTATTAGAAATGAAGAGAGGGCTATGGACCTGCGTAGTTCTTTTATGGCATGTGTCTAGGTGTACATGGGACATGCAAACTCATGAGGATGGCTGGGGATGAAAAGCTCACTGGGGTGATCTAGATCAGAAGGCACCAAGCTGGTGCGGTCATGTCCCTATCATCTATCAGGAGAGCTCCGTGGAGTGAGCCATTCCCAGAAGGATATTTAGGCTGAGAAGGGAGCACTTGATTCCGAAAGAGAGCACAAGAATGGACAAACACTTAATGCAATGTAGATAGCCAGGATACAAGATCCAAGAATGCAGATGGGAAATAAATCATTTGAACACCTGGACACTTTTTTATATCTGTTCCAGGCTTTTATCTAAAATCCCAGTTAGTGAGGAAAGCACAAACATATATGAGCTAGCAGCTAGATAAACCTTTCTTCATTTTCTGATGAGACTTACTCATGTTCAGTCACTGGGCCTCTTTTTGCATTTCACAAACCCTTTTAACTACTGGGGTTTTTTTTCTACTCATTCGAACAAATTTTACAGTAAGGGTTGGGATTATTCTTTGTATAAATGAGAATAAGGAAACAGTAGTTACCGCTTCATGTTCTCTGAAACCCTGGGAAGGGAGAATGGTTTGTGGACTACTTTTAAGAGGTCTTACATATATACTTAAAAAAAAAAAAAAACACAATTCCAGAAAGCTCAAATTTCTTATGTAGGGTCTGCCTTCCACTGGAAATTTCTGAGGGACCACAATTCAAGAAGTGGTGAAAGCTAGTGGGAGATAGCACATCAGTATATACAAATGACCTGAATTCTTCTCTTTTAAGTCCCTCTTGAACATTCAACCAGAGGAAAATCTGGCATTCTCAGATTAGGATTAGAACCATGCCATCATATGAAAGAGGTTGTTTTACTCTGCGCTACCCTTATTAGGGTTTTATATTTCATTTTATTTTACTACTGTCAGCCTGCTACATTGCCTTAGAGAGTTTTCCTTTCCACCTTGCTGCTGATGCATCTTCTCTCCTTTATTTAATTCATATAACTCCACCTGTGACTTTCACCCAGTAAAATGGGACTTTTTTCAAAATTTTATCAGCTTTCTCCCTTATGCATTGATACAGTTGTGCATTCTATGTCATCTTTAATAGCCCTGCATAATGCTTAGACATCGTCTGTCAGTTACACGTCAAATATGCAGCAGCTTTACTGAAACATAACATTTTGGAGCTATATAAATGACATTTCCAAAGGAATATAAAGGGAGATAAATATATCCTAAATATAAAGCATTTTTATCAATCTTATACAAGTGGTGCAATGAACAAAAATTCAAAGTAAGATCATGGTTACTCTGCTTTAAACAATATTAAAAATCATAAAACAACTCTGCCTTTTGTGTTTAGTTTTCTATATGGAATATCTCAGAAAGATTTAATGCATCTAATTAAAATAATTGCAGAGAAAGCCTCTGTAACATTTACTAAAAGAAACAAAAATGAACTTAATCAGCTTAAAAATATAAATAAACAATACCATTGTTATTTTTTTTCTATTTGTTCTGTCAGACTTTCTGAAATGATTACTATAAACCACAATTTTTATTGTTCACTGTCTAAAATTTTTGATATTGTCCTCCATAAAAAAATAACCAAAGGGTTATTTCATATAAACCTGTTCCAATTTTTTCAGGACAAGAGGAAACCTGTGCTCAAGATTTTTTGTTAAATACTTAACCTTTCATAGACACAACCTTAAGGTTATATTTTAAAATATAAGGTTGAAATGGATATTAAAAGAAAGGAGGATAGAATATATATATTCCTCAAAGAGGTAGTTTATGAGAGAACCAGCAATGACCTAAATGATAGGTTATTGGGTTTTTTTTCTTTTCCCAACTATGGACTCCAAATAGCAGACATCAACAGCAAATACAGATTGACTACCTAAAAAAATAAAAACAAAACAAAAAAACCCCTCTTCATCTATATCCACCAGTTTAAAAATGAAATACCTTTTAAAGATATTGAACCCATGTTGTATTTGCAGCCTGGATGTGTGAAAATGAAAAGGCTTACTTTTGGATGTGTACAGTTACAGTACATTATAACTGACTAGTAGATAGCTTTTATGAAAAGCAAATTTTGAACTTGTGAATGTAAGTATTCACATAAGACAGCTTCAATTTACTCATCCAGTCAAGAAGTAAGAAAATGTTATATGGCCTCAGTATCTAATAAAAACTGAGCAACAGCAACAAATTCTTAGTACTCACAACAAACTGCTCAGAAACAGCCTGCAAAAAAAGCTTTACTCATCAAGTTATTACAGGAATTATTAAGTAAATAATTTCAAATAATGAATAAATTCAAGAAAATCACAAGCAGCTCATGGACAACTAACAACAGAAAAGGCTAAATTTGTTCAAATAAATTATTCACTGTAAATTATCTGATCCGGTCTAGTGATAAAATATAAGGAGTATTTCTCAGAGCATATGTGACTGACAACAAAAAAAGCCTAAAGCAGATGGAAATGTGTCTGTATCTATGCAGAATTTACAAAGCAGACTAGTTTGAGCAGAGGAAGGAAAGTCCTTCCTTTTCTTAGTACCAACTTTCATGACTCGAGAAGTCTTTAATATCAGCAGTTATGGATGCTGCAGAAACACTGCAAGTCCGTAAACTTCAGATAAAATGTCTTGGGATATTGTCATTCACAGACAAATTCCTATTCTCAGAAGGTTACCCTTCTGAGTGAAATTTAAATGAGTGAAATTCATTTGATGTGACAGCAATAAATTTGAGCGAAATCAGTTTGATCTAGTCCAGCATCACATATCACAATGTTACACATAAATGGAGACTTCCATTTAGCTCCTCTTGGGTGTGTAAAAACTTCACAGGACCACTTCATGACCAGTGAGCCTTGGATGGTTCAAGCAGGACAACCAGTGGCATCATGGTTGCAGGTTCTTCTGGCACCTTCTCAGGCCTAGATGAGCTACCTCTCTCTTAATATGTGTCCGTATTGGTGGAAGAGAAAGTAAGCAACTTGCACTGTAGTTGCGCTAAATAGAGGACTTAAAGGCCAGATCCAAGCAGGGTCTTTTATACTTATAGACGGACTTCAGAGAAATCTAAGCACTTAAAGACAAAGCTGTGACTCTTAAACCTCCTTTTATATATCCCAGGAAGCACCTATGCTTCCTGATTGCCTTACTTTGCAGGTTTCTCAGTCAGTAGTATACTTAGGCACGCCCCAAATTCCTTGCCTTGAGAGAGCTGAACAGCTCAGTACTTCACTCACGCTTAAGTCAAACCAATATCCAAAATGAGGCATTCCTCAGCCCCCCCCCCCCGCCCCTATTCCCTAGGGCTTTGATCTGGAAGATGATATCAAAGCATACCTACCAGATACCGGCTGCATTAGGCGCTGCATAAAATGGCTGTTGCCATTCTTTATATAATATTCTTTGCTAGGGAAGTGGGAGACCTGAGGGAGACTTATTCTTGCTCTCAACTGATACTTTTAATTAGGTGACCTGGATTCAGTTAAAGGAGGGATCAAAATCCATTTCTCCCTCCTTCCTGAGGATGAGAGACTGGGGATACTCAGGATAAAGAGAAATAAGACACCCTTCCTAGAAGTACCTACATGGCCATGTGCAGAAAAGAATTTAGGAGACACTAGATGGAAAGGGAAAGCTGATGCCTTGCTTCATGCTACAATCTACTGATGACAGTCCTTCTTTACAGGAAAGAAGATCTTCTGGTTTTGGTGGCAATGTTCTGTCTAGATTTTATCTCATGACTCTCTCTTGTCCTCTAGTGTCTGGGATATTAGATCAAAAAGTCATGCTCCCTTTTCTTCACACCCTCTCCATCCCTTTCCTGATTTTTAAATTAATTTACTTGTTAACTTTAAGACACAATTTAAACAGGGTTGGGAAGAATTCTTGAATGAAAGCCCCCTGACATTTTTGTGGGAGTAGGGAGTGGACAGAGCATCCTACATCTGACACAAATCCCATGCTGCCTGCTGCATCAGCTGGTGAGAGGTGGATTATTTGGAGGGAGGCAATGTCTTCTACATCCCTCAGTTGTCTTTCTTCTCTTCCCCCAAATAGTTTATAGGCTGGATGTTTAGCTACTTTCTAGAGAGGTGGAGTATTTGAGTTTTCATAACTTCACATTGAGGAAGAACTAACATGTTTGTTTTCCAGTACCTGGGCACTCCTTCTAACAACCCACAGCTTCAGCGAAGGGAGCACCAGCAGCATTTTACCCCAACAGAGAAGGGCCACCTGCCAGCAGCCGTGGACCATGACTTGCGGACGCCTGGTGAGCAGCAGCTCCTCTGACACTGGTGAACACAGTGCCTGAGGGACCGGTCCCTTGTCTGTGGTGAACCCAGATGGGTATCCTCAAACACCTCGCTCTGCTGACTTCAGCTCTTTCCCCACCCCTTGCTATGGATCGCACTCCAAAGGACTTAATCTTTCCCATACTGGAGACCATCCTTTATTGTACCTGAACATTAGTATTCACCATGAGGAAGATGATTCCTTTTGCCTACAATAACTTGCCAGGTTATACAAAAATAAAAGAAAATACATGGGAAGTCTTGCTTTCTTCTGTGCAAAATCACAAGCTTTTTGATTTGAAAAAGAATGGTAAATGTTACATCTCTAGGCATGCCTCACTTCAGAGATGCTCTTGGCTGGAAGTCAGGCTCAGGATTTACCTTCAGGTGGAATATTTACATAATCTCAGCTCTACCTGGTAATATTCCAGTCAGTCTAACCTCTTGTGTCTTGCAAAAATTTCACTTATTGTGCAACATACAAAATTCAAAACAGAATTGTGTGACATCTCCTTGCCTGAATAGGCTGTATGCAACCCATGTTTGTTTGCAGCTTGGAAAATTTGGGTGAAGTATTACTAGAGCCTTGTGATAAGATAGATCTTGTGATAAGGTGGCCACTTTTTCCTCTATGAGCTCTATATTTAAAAAATATTCAGTTTTTCTGAAAATTTCCTGATTTTTTTCATTTTTGAAGAAACAGCTCCCCACCCTTGTTTTTGTTTTTGTTTTTGCTTTAGTCTCTTCCCCTACTCCCTTCATTTTCACTGTTCTTTCTTGTAGGATTCAGGAAGAAAGAAAGAATACCTCAGGCTTTTATTCATATCTCCAGCTGTAGGCCATGGACATGTCACTACAGACACCTCTATGGATTTTAGAAAATAAATATATATAATTAGAGCCTCTTTTCCTGATACCTGCTGAATCTTTATAGATCTTCTAACATTTTCGTGCCCTCAATTGATGATTTTAACTGACAGTGATCAGGTAGGGCAGGTGTGATGACAGTGCTGAATAAACCCCAGTTCCTCAGGCTTCCCCCTTCTTTCACCGTGTCACTTCAGAAAAGCAGGACCAGCACTGGTTTTGCCAGCTCTGTGCCCCTCACCTCTCTCCTCCCACAGAGAAGGTTGGGCAGCAGCAGCAATTTCTCCTCCTGGGATTTCTGTTACAAGCTGTTTGTCAGCACAAACAGTGGCAGTCCTCTGGTGGGACAGACATGATTCCTCATGTGGCTGGTCCCCATCTCCTCCATGGGAGCATACCGGAGGCCAATTCTTGGACCTCAGATTTATGCTTCATCTAATCATTTGAAGCTTAGCCAGTCTCCACTGTTGGGAGAAAAACATCTTGATTTGTTTCTTTTTAACCAAAGGCTGCTTAATCAAGACACTTAAATAGTCCCAGGTCAGCTGCATTGTAGGAAATTTTCCTAGCTACTTATTTACATTCCCTCTTCCTTTCTGTTTTTCTGATCCCATAAATATTGCACTGGGTTCTACACTAAGCAACAAATTCAATGGAAGCTGCAGAGATTGTTCCTCCCAAGACTAAGGTATGGGGTACTTCCTCAGAGGGCTGAAATTTTTGGGTTCAAACCCAATTCAAACAGAAGTAAGTACTGTATCAGACCCTCCAACTTTGTGGGAGAGTTATTTAACCACCAGACCCTAAGCTATGAAAAGAAATATTTATCTTCATTAATTCGATGAGGTGGGAAGAAGTGGAACCATGTATTATATGAACTGCTTTCTTGATTTATTGCAGAAACAGAACACTCAGCTCCAGTATCATTAGTTAGTCTCCACTGGACTATGAAATTGTAGCAATTACATTAATTAATGTTGGATAAAACGCAAGCAGACAAAAGAAGGGAGTTCAGAAGGCACTTGGAAACTCACTTTGCTTTCGTTCTATTGCCAGAGTGAAACAAAGGAAACCCCTTCAGAACCAGCTCACAGCCCCGCAGATTTGCAGGTTCTGATCTTCAGCTAAGTACAAACACAGGCGCAAAGAGGGAGTCTAACATTAGTAGTCTGTTCATGTGAGTAATTTTACCAAAATTGAGATTAGTGTAAATCAGGATCAAGTGCTTCTAAACTTCAAAACTTACAGTGACTAAAATTTGGTGCAACCAGAAGAATCAGCTCCACTCCTGACGTCAGAACTTGCAGAATATAGCTGCCTACAGGAGAATGTCGAGGATCAAGCTTGGATTAGGAGAATATCTCTTTCCAGTTTTGTAGCTTTTACCAACACTTCTCCCAATAGCAAATGCTTTTCCCTTATAGTATATGCCTCTTTATAAGGTTCAGAACAGCTGGTGACCAGTTGATAGCTGAAAATAATCAGCTTTTAATTGTTGCCAGTTATGTTTTCACCTGTTCCACTTACAAATTCATCTATCATGTCAAATCAAATTACTGTATTTGGATCTTTTTCCACAAGAACACAGATTGGTAAAAAGCTCTTTGTCAGAAGGAAAGTAACTCTTTCTGCAGTAACCTTTCCAGAAACATTTCAACTTGTTTTAAACTACCACTAAACATATATATGTACATATACATTTGTGTGTGTGTGTGTGTGTGTGTATATATATATACACATACATATATATAGTGCAATTCTGAGTGTACATATTACAGAGGACTTTTTGGTTTTCTTACAGGATTTATCAACCAAGAATCCAGTACTGCAATGGGTTCCACAAAGAAAGAGTTGAATTGTAGTGACTGCAAATACTATTATACCACTAGAGGTATGTCAGTGAGGGCTGACTGGGGCTTGTCTATGGATCTGAACATAGAGTACAGTTATTCCTATGTATACAGATTTTCAGAATCACATCAGTGATGTTAGTCATCTAGAAAGATCACATGAAGACAATCTGCATGGTCCAGACCACACAAGGACAAACACTGCACAACAGAACAATGGCAGGAATAAAGCATATTTTTAGTCAAGATGAGATTTTTGTTGAAGATGATGTAATAAAGTCATAGCTTAACTGATACTAAATACAGAGGTTAGCGGGCATCCTGATAATGAACAGTAGCATGAGGAACCCAATTTCAAAAATACTTAAACTAAGCATTTATAACTGAAGCAGAATTTAAAAATAAACCTTAACAAACAAAGACATTCTTTGATTAACTCTGCTAAGCTGAGCAATTCTTAACAGCATATGCTAAACTTTGCCTGGGATACCAAAATAATTTTTTTTTCCTGCTTTGTATAAACACAGGAAGACAGGGAACTTTGTTTTTATTTTAAAGTAAACTCACAAAAATCAGAGCTGACCTGGGCAGGTTCACTGTGTTAGTTTTTTTAGAGGCAGAAAATGTAGCTTTCTTCAGTAGTGAAGAAAAGCCCTTAGACAGGAAGCATAGGGATGCTCAAGAGAGGGCAAAATAAATGTGAAACTGTGCAATAAATGTGAAACCTTGTTCTTGTGAACAAGAAGACTGTCAGAATACAGTGTCAGAATCACTAGAAAACCATTAGCTGTAGCAATGGTTAGAAAGAAGTAAGTGTAACAAAATGTTAAGAATGCATCAATGTAATTCCCTCTCATTTCTGTGGATTTTGGGAGCTCCGCAAAAAAGCCTCTAAAAGATATTTTAATCCATCTTACACATTTTAAAATGATTTTTCTCAATCACAATGAATATACTGTGGGTATATAAGCTACTCATTGCCATTTCAAGAACCAGAATACCCAAAGCTAAAGCAGTTACATTGAATTTAGTTTTATCTAGTCATAGCACCAAGCAATTTTCTAATAAATGTATGGCCTTTTGGGAACAGACGCAACAAAGCTCATAAAAACTTGGGTGCATCCACATGGAGCTTGAACAACATGAGACCTGCAATGCATTTTTTTTTACTGCTCAGGTAAAAGACTATATGTGGCTTTTGGCACTGCTAGGACACGTCTGGAACACTGCTGAGAGTCCTGGAGCAACAAAGAAGCCATAGGAAAATTACTGCTGATTACCTCAGTGACTGAGAGGCAACAGCAACTCCCTGTTTACTCTGGGGTTTCAAGCCTACTTTCTTTCTATATCATCACATTAGTGCAGACTTCTGTTGAGTCTAAACTCTCTCATGTGTTGTTTTGCACCTTGGGTCAAATTTGACTGAATCCAAATAGCTAACTTGGTGTGAGAACATGGGATTAGCTCAAGCACGTGTCCCATGTCTACTCCTAGAATGAACTTGTTCAGCAACTATCTCAGACCAAGTCTGTCCCGTTCTTTCAAAGGGTAGGAATGTGTCCTCTGCAGTTTACCCAGTGCTATTGTCCTCAATGCCTATCAAAAAATCCTGAAATGTCTGGGTGGAAAACAACCGTCTTATTTCTAAGGCAACTGTCTTACTAATGTACAAAGGCAAATACAAAGTCCTGCCCCTGGAGAGGAATAACCCCATGCAACTGTACAGGCTGGCTAGAAAGCATCTCTGCAGAAAAAGACATAGGGGTCTTGGTGGAAAACAAGTTAAATGTAAATCAGCATTTGTGGTCTTCATGCACTGATAAAGGCCAACTGTACAATGAGCTGTGTTAGCAAAATTGTAGCCAACGGGCTGAAGAAGGGGATGGAGCACATGACGTATCAGAAGCTGTAGACACACAAGCACATGGTGTATGAGGACCTTGTTTTGTTCAGCCCAGAGAAGAGAAAGTTAAGGAGAGATCAAATTGCTGTTTTCAGCTACCTAACAGGTAGTTACAGAGAGCTATAAAGCTAGACTCTTCATGGAGGTGCACAACAAAAGCTTAAGGGGCAACGGACACAAGTTGCCTTAAGGGAAGTTGAAAATGCCTCTCAGCGAGGGAGGTCAGACACTGGAACAGAGCATCAGAGAGACTGTGGAATCTCCATCCTTGGAGATGTTATAAATTGACCAGACAAAGCCCTGAGCAACCTTCAGTAACATTGTAGTTGCATGTACTTTGGGTGGAGGGTAGCACCAGCCAATCTCCAGACATCTCCATTATTTGGTGATCCTGCTCTGCCATGTGGACAGGGAAGAATGACCGGGCTCTTCAGGCAGTTTTTCTGTACCTGGCAGGAGTCTGTGAGGTGCGCATTTCTAGTGTTAACAACCCTGTGCCTATCACGGAGTGTATGAACGATCTGGAAGAGACTTCCTGCTTTTGGTTATAGGCTTCTGTGAGGAGATAATCAAGGAAGGAAAGAGCCAAACAGTTCTTCTGCTTTTATTCTTTCCTTATTTTCAAGGAGCATCTGCATAATAAGCTCAGTTCAGACCCTAATGGGGCCAAGGCACTGATGTGCATGGAGATGTCGTGATACCTCTGCATCCCTAGCGGTGCCATGGCATCCTTCTCAGCAAGGCAGGGGGCTTGCGAGATACAAAGACGCCAGGATGAGGCATGTCATCAAAGGGCAACGGTATGTATTTGGAGACAGAGGAACGTACAGTTAGAAGAATAATGTTGAGAGTCTGGTTTTGGAAGGCTGATTTAGAAATAACGGGAAAAGTAAAGGAGTGGGACAACTTTGTAGTAAAACATGGGCAGAAAAGGGAAATGGACTGAATACATCATTTGTATTAGTGGGTGGCCTAATGAATGTTATCAGTGGATATTTGAATTTTGCACCTTTGTTTAAGTATCTAAAAAAGATATTAAGAAGAAAACAAGAATTTTTGTACTGGCAGCTGGAAGGATACTTAAATTCAATGAGATTGCAGAAATGTATAAAAGCCTCTGTGTCCTGAGGCAGTTCTAAACTGAGAGCATAGGACAGCTCTAGTGATTCGTACAGCTGGCAAGCAACCTGCTTATATAAGAACAGGTTTGAATATTCACGAAAGGTCTACAGCTGAGAGGAAGGACAGTCTTGTACACAGGTACTGGAGTAGAACATCAAAGATTTGGTTTCAGTAAAAGGCCTATATGATCTTGGGCAAATGATCCAGTCCCTCTGCATCTCAGTTTTCTATCCCAAATAGTAGAGATAATAGGAAAGAAATAATAGAAATAATGGGAGAAAATAGAAGAGAATAATCTCTTTTTTTCTGTTTATTTGGGCTATATTTTTCTGCACATAAGTAGTCCTTCTGTGAGTGCAAGATTAAAGTCTTGGATTATAAACTCTTTAGGGTAGAAGCTGTTCAAAATGAGGCCTTGATTTTATTTGGGCCTCTAGACATTATCACAATAGCATTCTAAACCCTTGTCCTGGCTTGCTAGGGGAACCACAGTGATTCTTCTGACTGCATAAAGCAGCTATAGAGACTGTCGCCTCCCTTCTGAATTGTAGTGAAAAAAAGACACATACATTCTATTTTCAGCTTTTCACTGGTTTGCTGTATGTCCATAATTGCAACAGAACACTCTACCACAGAGAACATGAATGAGCTCAAAAGGGTTACTTAAGGGTAACTCAGAAAAATATCCCAATAAAATTAAAACCCTTACATAAAATCTTATGTAGAACCCCAAGGGAAAAGATACAGAAAGAGAAAACGAGTGGAGCGGGTCTCCTGTCTCTTCACTTAAAAAAAACAAATTCTTGAGAAGAAACATTTTATTATTGTGTAGGGGGAGAGTCCCCTAGACTCACTACTTCAGCAGTGCTTGCTGAGGGGTACAGTTTTAGATCATACAAACAGGCTCCAAAGAGAAGCAATTAATAGCATCAAACAGCACCATATGAGTGCAACTACACAGGGTATGTTTGCACCATGCAGAACTGAGCAGACATTCAAGTTAACTCTCAGTGCATTAGCTCTAGGCCCAGTAACAATATATTCCAGTCACTACAGCACTGTAGTGAGGCCAAACTAGGTTCAGGGCTATGCATGCCTAAATTGCTCCGGGACACAGGCTAGTGTCTTTGCGCTGTACTATGCTATGAAGATGTTTCAATAAGTACCTTGTAGATCTGTTGCATGGAGTTGTACAGTGCGGTGCCATTCTTGGTGGTGGCTATGAAAAATGCTGAGGGGATGTGAAGCCAAAAAGAGGTAAAGACAATCCTATACTAATAAAGTAGGGAAAACAGATAGAGCTAGACTCTGTCAATAAAGTGAACCTCTGGAAAGAGTTAGACTGGCTTTTATAAGGGCTCCTTTTAGGCCCAGATATGCAGAAGGTTTGGGTACATCAGCATTTTGGGTATGCAGCTTGAGGCATCTTTAGAGAGTCTCTTCTGAACAGCAACCAGTTTGAGAACTTGAGACTTCAAACTGGGAGTCTTCAACTGAGACACTTAATATTGTTGATCAGTTTGAAAATCTTGGCCCAGCTGAGCACTGATTGTTTTTTTAAGAGCTGTGGTTAATAAATATATCTATACACATACATACATACATACATACATACATACATACAGATAGATAGAGATATATATTTACATAAAGCATTCTTCAAGCATCCTTTCAATGACTTGAGTTTATGACCCACAAATCCTCTATTACAGAATCAGTAGCTCAAGATTTTGGCAGCTCACTTATCTTTCCCTGCCTCCGCTTCCCCAGATATAAAATGGAGAAAGTAATACTTGCCTCATAGGGTGGGCCATAATCCACTAGCATTGTACACATTCATGCTTGGAGAATTTCTGATATCTAGTGGTAAAGAAGTACTTCATGTTGCTAAAAATATTATATAAAATGATAAAGATAAAATACATAGTATAAAATAACGCTTCACTTTGGGCCTTAGGACAGTGGCCTATTTCATCATACTCAGTTCAAAATCTGTGGGCAGATGGACACATATACTGTTTCTCAATAGAATCACTGGCTGTTAAAAGGGTGTTTCCTTGAAATTGTCTTTGTGTCATACGTTGGCCAGCTTTTATTACAAAGGTTAGATTCTTCTTTGCTCAGTCTTATTATGCTCTTCACACCTATTTCTGAGCAATTCACACACCTCCAACTCTCCCTGGTGCTGAGTCAGCGTGCAAACAATGTCGTGTCTCTCTTAATTGGTTTGATGGTTTCCTGTAACATGCACTTTTGTGTCTGTGGAGAAATAGGCTTATTAAGTAATTATGTATGCTTAAAATCAGAATCCTCCGAAGACGCGAATCCTAATGTTGTATGCTTGCTTCTGGAGACTGATGTATTTGATCTCAAGTGAGTGGCCAAAGACAGATTCATATGTGATGACATGAGGTGTACTGGGAGGGGAAAGCCTGCCAATAGACTGTCTAATCTGCTGGTCAGCCTATATGCTGTGTTCTCCTTTGCGTTCTGCTGAGAATACAGCTCCACACTGCTCAGGCTGTGAGATAAGCTAAAATCAAGTGTGATTTCTGATTTAGCTCCAGAAGTTCAGGACCAGGGGCCCTAGAATTTAGCAGACACCTCAAGGGATGCATTGTCTCATGCTGTCTAGTGAGACCAAGCCCTTGCAGCATGCGACACCTGGGCTTTTCTGCTTTTCTACCCACCATGGGTAACTTCTCTCCTCAGCCTCAGTTATGTGATACTGCCACCAAGGCAGGTAGGACATACGTTGCATGAGCATGTACATGCCTCCTCCTCATACAAAGATTATATCAAACTTGCATATGAAAGAAAGTTGGTTTGGCCTTGAGTAGGGCCAACAAGTGTATTAAAGCCACAGATACCTGTTTGTTATGTTAGATTAAAGGATCTCTCATCTCTATCTGTAATTACAACTGCTCCATTCCAATACAATACAGCTGATAAAGAAAATGACCATTCCTTAAAAATACAGTTGTAGTTAGTAGTGTAACAACCAGGATGTGACATTAGAAAAGGAGAAGGTGGAGTAAGAAAGCTAAAGTGTCAAGTGGTAATATCTGTCAAAGGCTCACAAGGACTTCAACCTTCAGCTCTACCAAACCTCTGTGAAAATAAAAATCTCGACTGGGAAAAATAAGAATCATAACATGGCACATTACTTAATGTAGATGTTTTCCAATGCCACCCATTGCTTATACACTGCCACAGAACTCAGCTTTCCACAGACTCCTAGTTAAATTGATCTTTTTCAGCCCAGTCTTCTGAAGGAGGAAAATACAACATGATAGAAAAATATGGTTTTGTCTAGTTTTATGTTCACTAAAGTTACTTTAGTCTCTCTAGAGTGTATCATCTCTTAATAATGAAAGGGTTAAAGATGCTGTCTAACCTAGGCAGGACAGATATCAGCCATTAACATTTTATTGTTAGGTAAGAATGAATGGCAAATATTTGTAGGGAATGGTGAGTAGTGATTCTGGCTGTAGGACATGGACTCCTTTGGCTTGGCTGAAGGTAAAGGGAGACAGGGGAAGATCTGGGGAGGGCAGCTGAAAAGAGAATGAACAAGTCAATTGTGTAATGGCCATGGATGGGAAATGATATCTGGGAAGTGACTTCCCATACTGAAATGGACCTGAATTTACAGTATGCTAAGCCAAAAGAGAATCACAGAATCACAGAATCACAATATCACAGAAAGGTTGAGGTTGGAAGGGACCTCTGGAGATCATCTAGTCCAACCCCCCCTGCTCAAGCAGGGTCACCTAGAGCACGCTGCACAGGATCACGTCCAGGCGGGTTTTGAATATCTCCAGAGAAGGAGACTCCACAACCTCTCCGGGCAACCTGTGCCAGTGCTCTGTCACCCTCACAGTGAAGAAGTTTTTCCTCATGTTCAGATGGAAGTGTCTGTGTTTCAGTTTGTGCCCTTGGCTTCTTGTCATGTCGCAGGGCACCACTCAAAAGAGTCTGGCTCCATCCTCTTGACACCCTCCCTTAAGATATTTGTATACATTAATAAGATCCCCTCTCAGCCTTTTCTTCTCCAGGCTAAACAGGCCCAGCTCGCTCAGCCTTTCCTCATAGGAGAGATGCTCCAGTCCCCTAATCATCTTTGTAGCCCTTCGCTGGACTTGCTCCAGTAGTGCCACATCCCTCTTGTACTGGGGAGCCCAGAACTGGACGCAGTACTCCAGATGTGGCCTCACCGGGGCTGAGTAAAGGGGGAGAATCACCTCCCTTGATCTGCTGGCAACACTCTTCCTGATGCACCCCAGGATACCATTGGCCTTCTTGGCCACAAGGGCACATTGCTGCCTCATGCTTAACTTGGTGTCCACCAGCACTCCCAGGTCCTTCTCAGCAGAGCTGCTTTCCAGCAGGTCAGCCCCCAGCCTGTACTGGTGCATGGGGTTATTCCTCCCTAGGTGCAGGACCCTGCACTTCCCTTTGTTGAACTTCAGGAGGTTCCTCTCTGCCCACCTCTCCAGCCTGTCCAGGTCTCTCTGAATGGCAGCACAGCCCTCTGGTGTATCGGCCACTCCTCCCAGTTTGGTATCGTCAGCAAACTTGCTGAGGGTGCACTCTGTGCCTTCATCCAGGTCATTGATGAAGAAGTTGAACAAGACTGGACCCAGGACTGATCCCTGGGGGACACCGCTAGCTACAGGCCTCCAACTAGACTGCGCCGCTGATCACAGCTCTCTGAGCTCTGCCATTCAGCCAGTTCTCAATCCACCTCACTGTCCACTCATCTAGCCCACACTTCCTGAGCTTGTCTATGAGGATGCTATGGGAGACAGTGTCAAAAGCCTTGCTGAAGTCAAGGGAGACAACATCCACTGCTCTCCCCTCATCCACCCAGACAGTCATTCCATCATAGGAGGCTGTCAGATTGGTTAGGCATGATTTCCCCTTGGTGAAGCCATGCTGACTACTCCT